>NW_011499924.1:461338-657316 GCF_000495115.2 Populus euphratica | reverse complement strand
GCCTAACTTGCCCACCATTGTTGAACAATCATCTCCCTCCTCAGCTATAAATAGAAGATGTATTGATAGCTGAGATAGACCACGAGATAGAGAGAAACACAGAGAGAGAGCTAAGGGTGAGAGTTGAGTTGAGTTGAGAAGTTTTCTCCTCCTCCTTGTTTTGTTGTTTGTATTGCTTTTGAGCTTGATTAATACAAACCAGTAGCTCCGTGGAGTAGGCAAGTTGCCGAACCACGTAAATTTGTGTGTGTTTGAATATTTAGATCTCCTAACACTTTCTACTTGTCTTGCAACATGGGATAGTGTAAGGGAAATCTCTTGATGATACATATTTAGTTGTTAGACAAACACACGCGGGTTAACAGAGAGAAGGAAGGCTGAAATTTTAACAACAAAATCAACTGTTTTCAATCTTGAATAGTGCATGTAGGCCAGCAATAAAGGTATGAAGAAATTTTTTTATAACCATGAAGCTATCTTTGCATAAAAATACCTTAGAGCGTGGGTCTGTTCACAGAACAATACCAAACAAATGATAGGCTTGGAAGACAACCTGTATGCTTGCACACTTTTGTTTTAGGTTGATTATAATAGGTAATTAGAACTACAAGGGAATCACCTGGAAAAACCATTCCTTGATCCTCCACCAAGCAAGGAAGTGTCAACTAACATTGCTTGTCTTTAGAATTTGGATTTTATTAAAGTAAACTACAAAGAGAAAGAAGAACTCAAAACCCTCAACGCCTATATATAGTGACATCAAAAAGAAAAGAAAAAAATCATCATTTGACTATTGATTTGTTCTTCGGTGTGCCTAGATATGAAATTAAGGTATATAACTTGTAGTGGATAGTCTTTGTAAATCTTGAATTAACCAACAAACTTTGAAGTATTTATTCTTCCTTAATTTTCTAGAATCAAAAGGCAGAAAGCATAAGAAAATCTAGCTTGGCCTCTAAGTTGTTATAAAATATGTTCATTAATGCATAAGATCCAAGAAGAGAATAATATGTTTTAAAATTTTTATCTTAGAAAAAAAATGTCAAATAACATAACACATCATGGTTTGATCCCATGTCTCCCTTTTAATTGATGTTATGATGCAATTTGCGTACATATATTAATATAGAGAATTTTCATGATAAAAAAAAGGCAAACATTGATGCTATTTGAATGCCAACAAAAGACTATGTAAGAGAAAATAAAAATTCTAATATACAGAAATTTTCATGTAAAATTACATCTATAGCTCGCTACAAAGTGCTCCACTCAAAATCCACATATTTCCAAAATGCTGTCTAATTTCATTTATTTATTTTTTGTTCTTTCATTTTGTAGACACTTAGCAACGAAGAAAATGGACCTTTACTATGTCCAATTATCTCACGTTTCTCCCCATGAAAATGTTGAACCACAACACGTAAATCCTCAGCTTCTCTGTGGTGGTACCATACTGAAATAAGCCTTCACTTTCCCTGGGATGTAGAGAACATAAACATCCTTAACAATATTTGATTAACAATAACCTGAATTGTATTGTTTAAAAATTGAAGTTCATAATGAGCTTTTCCAATTATATACAGACAAAAGATGGAATGTTTTCTCATTCTCTTCAGTCGCCAAGAAATCTTACCCATTTCCATCAGCGAGGTTCAGCATCGGTATCTGTTCCCGGACACGCACAAAGAGAGTGCAAAAAGATTAACAGTTGGCCTATTTATGCAAAATGGACCCTCAAGAGGAGTAAAATGTCCAGAAAATCAAAGAAATCACTCACCACTTGTTGTGAAGGAATATCAGCAGTTCTTCAACATATGCACACGTTGTGTTCCTTAAACAACAATAAAATGAATTCAATCTCATTCTCGTGTATTGGAAAAAAAGAAAAATTGAATGCAACGTATGGAAAAAACAAAATTCAAAGGAAGGTAGCTTCGTAGATTAATCATGAAGGGAAAAGAACCACCTTAGAGACAACAGCTAACAACACCCAACACTGCAACCCCACCTAACCTATGCATTCAACTAAAATCAGCCCAATCAGGTTATCGACACAGTTTCAAAACCCACGCCTAAAAGCCTCTTTTTCGCTCAGACATGTATAATTACAGTCTCAGTGGCGGCCACGTGGGTACAGAAGAGAGCAATTGTCCCCTTAATTTTTTTCAATATTTTTTATATGAGGATATTGATATAATAATTTGGGGAGGGTTTATACATGGGAAGTGGGAAGTTATTGTTTAATTATATTTTAATATAATATATATTTTCAACTCATTTGCTTAAATTTTTTTCTTTTTTTTTAACTGATTAACAAAAAGTCCTTTTTCCTTTTGAATTGTTGTTGCCTGTCTTTTTCTTTTATACAAAATTCTTTTCAAGTCTAGATAAATAAGTATTTTTTTTACTTTATGTTTTAGGTAAGAAATTTTTTATCTTTTCTATTTATTTTATTATCTAATTTTAGTTTTATTTTTTTATAATTAGTTATTAAAAATATTTTTTTATAATTAGTTATTAAAAATATTGGGATTTATGATAATTTAAGGATTTTGATATGAATGTATTCAAATATATTCAAAATAAATATTTGAATTTCTTAATTTAATCAATTAAATGTTTCCTTTCTTATTATAAATGAATAAATTAATGTTCATGCAAAACCATTATTATTGACATAGTAGATTATTAAAATTATTTGACTAAGGTCTCTTAGTTCACTATAATTATGGATTAATTATTTAATTGAGGTCTCTTAATTTATAATTTACATATATTAATTGTCATTTTATATCACAAATTTATTTGTAATTAATTGTTAATAAGATGTTTGAAGTTAGGAGAGGGCATGGGTTTAAATCTTATAAGTTACACTTTCTCTCTCTTAGTATTTTATATATATATATATTTGAAACTAGAGTATAATATTAAAATTTATTTTACATATTTGACTTAGTGAGTTCATATAATTTTTGTGTGTCATAATTTTTTTGCATGTCTAGAAATAATTTAAATGTCTAGAAATGATTAAATATAATTTAATCAACATATATATATATATATATATTGAAATGAATTTTAATGAATTAATGTGTATTTTACTATGAATATCATATGAAAGATTTAGAATTATTATGCAACTCAAAATTAATATTCATGCAAAACCATTATTATTGGCATAGTAGATTATTAAAATTATTTAACTAAGACTTAGTTCACTATAATTATGGATTGATAATTTAATTGAGGTCTCTTAATTTATAATTTACATATATTAATTTTCATTTTATATCACAAATTTATTTATAATTAATTGTTAATGAGATGTTTGGAGTTAGGAGAGGGCATGGGTTTAAATCTCATAAGTTACACTTTCTCTCTCTTAGTTTTTTTTTTTTTTGAAATTAGAATATAGTATTAAAATTTATTTTACATATTTGAATTGGTGAGTTCATATAATTTTTGTGTGTCTACCTAAAAATAATGTAAATGTCTAGAAATAATTAAATATAATTTAATCAATATATATATATATATATTGAAATGAATTTTGATGAATTAATGTGTATTTTACGATAAATATCATATAAAAAATTTAAAATTATTATGTAATTCAACTAACTTTATTATTCTGTAATTATGTTAATGATTATGTAAATATTAATGACAATAAAAAAAATCATAGGTTCATCAATTAAATTAATACATTATTATAAAAGTATTTCAAGTGTAAATGCTGAACAGTTATTTAAAGATTTAAGTTATATAACTTAATTAAGTTAAAAAAAATCATATTAAAAAGTCATAATGTATTGTTAATTTACCCTCTCATAAAAAAAACCTCTGTCTCCAACGCTGAACAGTCTGATAGGGTTTTTAACTTTTGGAATTGAAAAGCTAACAGCAAGAAACCAGAAACTCAGTAGTGAGAATCAGCAAGCATGCCACTTGGGTCACAAAGCAACAAGAATCCATAACCACCGCGCGTTGAATTATTAGTCTTGCAAGTTCCATCTCCACATCCACTTCATAAAAAGAAGAAAAGAAGAAAAGAAAACGACCCGACAAGATTCGAAACGATCCGTGTTGGCCCGGTATTATTGATGGTGGGGCAAGAAAAGAAAAAAAAAACATTATTTTTTTTAATCAGATTTCTTTTCCGAACCGAGCTTTTAATCAGATGACTACGATGTTTACTTGATGGTCAAAAGTCCACAGATTTAACAATCATTCAAGGCGAGGGGAGAAGAAGGATTATCTATTTTTGTGTGTGGGGAACAGAAAATAATGTTTTTTTTTCTCATGCATCATCATGTTTATGGCCTCCTCTTTTCTATAAAAGAAATAAAAGGAGAGTCAGATTTGAGTACTTAGTTGCTTATATAATAATCACTAGAAACTTATATGGTTATTAATTTTAGGGTCCGTGGGATTAATTATGATGCGCCCAAGCTGATCCAAACATCCACGTTAATCTAAAATAAAAAAGAAGGATTATCTATTTTTGTGTGTGGGGGACAGAAAATAATGTTTTTTTTTTCTTATGCATCATCATGTTTTGTTTATGGCCTCCTCTTTTCTATAAAAGAAATAAAACGAGAGTGATAACCTATTATTTTTTAATCAAGTTAAACACTGAGCTCACGGTAATGTGCCAGATTCTATTCTTGAGTTTAGCCAATCAATCAACTTAATCATATATTAGCTCGTCATAGCCTAATGTTTTTTACTTCTGAAATTTTAGGCTCCATGATTGAACATTTTAGCCTATGACGAATTAGGGATATATATTTTTTCACTTTGTAGCTTCGGGCTATAAAGGGGCTAAAGTGATAAAAAAAAGGTCCCATTCGGTTTTTTTTTTTTTTTTTCAACTCTAGACCTCATCATTTTTGCTTGCCTGTAATTTGCTCTTCTTGCCTTCTACAAGAAATGGGTAGTTTTGATATTTCATATACAGGAAAAGAAATTAAAAAAAGGGAAGCTGTGTCAATATCCCATGATATATGTTAGAGCCTTGATCATAGAGGAAGAGAAGGACAAAAGAAAAAGGTGTCATGAATCAAGGACACGCCAATCATTTCGAAAATAGAAGAGGTTGATTCAATCTCTTAGTTATCAATACATTAAAATATTTAATTTTATACTTGTAATATCAAGCACTTCCAAGAAAAATAGAACTAGAAAATCAAACATACAACATGTTTGTAAGCACAGACTGTATTTTTTTCAAAATTTGAAAAAAAAAATATTCATAAAATAATGTTTTTATGTTTTTAAAATATTTTAATATGCTAATAATAAAAATAATTTTTAAAAATAAACAAATATTATTTTAATATATTTCTAAATAAAAAATACTTTAAATTATTATCTAGAATCCAAAAAAAACAGGGATCAAAAAGGCTCGTAACAATCCAAAACGCAAGTTCCAAAACAAAGTGATGATATCTCGATTTATCATGATAAATGAGAGAGGTCGCAGAGGAGATTTCTTTACCGACGTAGACATTAAACCATTAGAGATTCATCTCCTCAATGGAATAATAATTTGTACGAAAATCGATTGATTAAAAAAAGAAACATGTGTTTGTGTTGCAGTAGAAAGTCAAAGAACCCGAATGGAAGGCCAAAAGTGGAAACCCGCCTGATCATATTCCATGATTTAAGGCGGTCGTGAAACTATATATATATATGCCCATCAAAGCAAGAAAAAACACTTTCATATCAATGAACACTAAACTATCAGTAACTCAGTTAATGGCCTGCACCATGCTTTACGGGAAAGAGGAAACACAAGATTTCAGAGTTCCATTCATGTCCCTTCGAACTGATCGTCATAAGCTAAAACGGAGGTCAGGGGCCTTGACGATGAAGCTGCCACGCACGAGGTTGAAGGCGAAGGTGATGACTGTGGAAGTCCTTCGTAGTGAGGAATCTTTCACGTAAGATGTAAGAGCCATATACAAAAGCACAAACACAAATATAACTCCCCGATGCATCGAGTATTTGACAGAGAACAAATTGACTATGCCTACTAAGAACAAGAAGATTAGAATGCTTCTTCCAAATAATAATCCAAACCCAGTTGAGAAAATTCATAGTTATGGCACCACTCCCAAACATCAAATATATCAACGATGGCCTCAGACTTCGGCAATTTTGCCCGTGTTTCGATTAAGCGAAGAATATCAACTTTAAGCTTAAAACACAACCTACTTGCGTCAACATAATTTGAGTATTTGATATTACTAAGGATATTTTAAAAAAAAATATTTTTCACTTAAAAATTTATCAAAAAAAGATTTTTTAGATCTTTTTATTATTTTTTTATATTAACATGTCAAAATTATTTAAAAAAAAACATCAACTTAAAAACAAAAACTACAGCACTCCTCCCAAACAGATACTCCCTAGTGTTCCAGGTGAGATGTTAACCGTTTGAATGGTGAGGAGAAGAAACTTTACTCTCATCTGTCTTTGAGAGACTTGCAGCCTGATCATCCTGCTATTCTTCTTATTTTTCCTTAGCCTGATCATTCCTGCTATTCTTCTTACTTTTCCTTCCTTCATCAATTGTTGCAAGATGGCATTCACTCCACTAGCAGCCAATCTAGTCTATCCTGGGAGAGGCTTTTAACATGAATCATAACAGGAGGAATGTTAACTTCAATCATAGCACAAGAGACATCTTCAGTCACATCTTCTGCAGTTTTAGCTGCTATTAACAGCATAGAAAGATGATGTTCGTTCTACTTTTGATGAGAGAAATCATCTGCAACAGTCCTGCAATCGATCCCATTCTTGTTACTAACTTTAGCATTCCCATCATTTTCCGATTGATCAGGCAGTGAAAGAACCTCAAATGAATTAACCAGTTGAATTTCCCTACCCTTAAATTTGGCTTCTCAAGCATCACTTCCGAATTTTTACTAGGAACCCACTCCTGCTTATGCTCCTTATGAGGGCCTACTCTCATACTGTGTTGATCATTATTACCAGGAACAGAGATTAGAAATGTTTATAGAATCCCAAAAATTAAAAATTAAAATAAAAATAAAAATAAAGGTGTGGGTTTCTGCCTTCCAAACAGACCAATCAAGAAGTGAAAATATAAGCTTCCAAAGTGACTTGTTGGAGGTTTTGGATTCATGCAGACCAGGGTTTGACTTGTTCTTCTTTTATAATTTGATGCACACAAAAAGTAGCTAATTTGAACAACCTAGCATTTTTTAAAATTTCTATAATGTTCGCCCTTGCAACGTGATTGAGCAAGAAACAATCACTCACAACCTCAATTACAAAAGGGCAAGCAGAAAGATCCATCAATTATATCAAACACATGAAGATCCAATACAATGTAAATTTTCTGTTTTAACAGGTCGACATGGCTTTGACTTTTGACTTGACCAAGAATCCATGCTCGTGTAATTTCTCTCTCTTTCTCTAGCACCTAATCTATTTACAGCCACACAGGAAACAAATCAATGAGAAAACAGCAAAACCTCATTAAGTACACAACTCACAAAATCTACTACTTAGAAACAACAGTTCATGGTTTATGTTGAGCATAAATTGATGACCGAACAGCATGATGAGAAGAGAGAACTTTTCCATTCACAAGAACTTGCTCTGTGAAATCCACACGAACTGATTTGAAATTGTAATGCTGTTTAAATAGACACAGAAGCGAAAATCAGGAATCAGATCATCATTCATCATCATGAGTATTTTCATTAGAAAGAAAGAGCAAGATATTCCAAGGGATGGAAACGTGTCTTGTCAAAGTAGAGCAACGTGGTTTCAAAATGAAGTTTTGCTACCAAAGGGCGATGTCTGGTGTTGCACCCACCCAACGTGTTCATGGTTTCACTATTCCAACCTAATGCCTATTTTTGTTCTACTTGATCCTTCGTCTCTTCCCTGACAAGCTTCCCTTGCCTTGTTGTCAAACACCCATCTAAATGCTAACAGCCTAACACTGCTACCATGGTGTACCACATATTGGTCAATGCATGAATATCATCTAAATTCTTTAGGCTCGCATCAATTTTTTTAGCTAACTCAAAAGACTAGCTAATGCAAGCCACAACCTGTTACTTGCAAAGGATATTGTGAGGAGATGCCTTTTTACCTAGAGCACAGTTTGGAAACTACATCAGAGCGAATAACTAGAGAGGCTGGGTCAAATACAAAACAGTTTGGCAGTAATGGCAGGGTTTGCCTAGTGGACGTGGGATTTTGAGCAGCCAAAACAAGACTGAATCAGAACATCAGAGCAGTAAACAGAGAGGCTGAGTCTGATATCTAATAGGTCAGCAGACATGAATCAAGAGTAGCTATCAAACCTCAACCTCAAAGCTTGTGGTGACAGGGCTTATACTGCGTCCTTGTTATTTCCGCGTGGATCATCTCAACTCTCCACAGGACTAAAGCCCCAAAATATACCCATTTTCGAGTCTAAATCTCTAAATCAGAGTGTCAAGGCAGTAAACAGTGAGGCTCGGTCAAGATCAGCAGAAATCAATCAAGAGTAGCTATCAAACCTCAATCTCAAAGCTTGTCCTCAATCTCAAAGCTTGTGGCGACAGGGTTCATCCTGTGTCCTTGTTAATTCCACTTGGATCATCTCAACTCTCCTCAGAACTAAAGCCCCCAAATATACCCATTTTCAACTCTTTCACCATCACCACCACCTCAAGCAAAAACCTTAACCTTAAACCTTTGAAAGAACATAACAATCATATGCTTAACCATTTACACCTAGATTTGGTAAATTGTATTGCTGCAGTGTTTGTCTATTGGAGAACGAGACTGGAAGAGATTCATGCAATTGGTCATTGATGCCTGCATCATTTATATGCTAAACCTGGTAATTAACATGCAAATACACCACGAAGTTCAAAAATGGGTTGAGAGAAATTTTAAGAAACTGGGTACAAGACAGAATACTAGAAAGAGGAGAGTCTGGGCCCTGATAATGATGGGATGACCAGCTAGGGGACTAAGGGAAAATAAACGTAAGGAGGAAAGAAATTATGCACATTACTCTAAATTGTAAAATTATGATCATGAAAGTCATGGGTGCCACATCTGCATCAAGTTAATAAAGTAAGGAAGATAGAGAAGTGTTATTTTTTATGCTATTGCCATCTAACTTTTCTCTTTCCATATTCAGATGGTTATTAAAAAACAGGCAGTGGAACAATATGCTTTCAAGGCATGTGAGATTCTGGATTGATGTCTGTACCAAAATGAAGAAAAATGCTCTAAGTATGAGGGAGAATATACCTTTCCCTTCCAAGAAAAATCAACATAATGGTAATAAGGCTCCAAAAGTGTTAGCTGATCTCCTTCTTTTATCTGTGAGCAGAAAGAATTATCATCAGCAGTAATATATTTTTGAAAAGGTTATAAAGACAACAGCAAGAGTTTTTGTTTGCTGAATTTAGTGCAAGATTGAGCTCAATAGGCTTATTAAGTCTCATGATTTTGAGATTTACAGGAGCATGAATTGTTACTGATGCAAGGGGGACCTATAGAATACATTGAAGAATGCTTGCCAGCCCAAACACCCCTTTCCTTTTCTTTACTCATTCAACACACACACAGATGATCTGATGACAATAGCTACCTACTTTTTCAGTTATGGCTTCCCACAACTTGCTAGAGCAGGTTGTCACAAAGAAATGATGTTCTTCTAAGAAGAAAACGAGGAGATGAATTTGATCAAATTTTTGAAGTTTTTCCAGAACAAGCAATAGCTTGAAAGTATTGATTAGATGTCAAATAATTAACTGAAAAAACAATTTCTTGGGAATGAACCATTGGGGTGTGGATGGCCTGCCTAATACTAAACCAGGGATAGACTTTGTCTCAGTGGGGGAAAGCAGGTCAGAGGATACTCTCAGCTGTTATAAATGGGGGGAAATGATCATCTAGAGAAGGGTATCATAATGGAATCATCCCTTAAAAAACATGTTACCCAGAAAAAAAAATCAGCTGCATTTCTTCTATAATTGGCATTTTCCCATGTAATAAAGAACAGATGATTTAAAGAGTGTTGCTGTCTGTCTCATCCTTCATGCTTTGCCCGAAGTTTTGAAGGCAAGTTTGGTAGTTTCTGTTTTTCCATGACTGTCCAAACAAAGAGCATTTCCTCATACTATACTGTATTCCACTATTCATATGGAACCTAAACTCTCTTGAGTATTATAAAAACAGTAGAGAAGAAGATTAGAAAGAGAAGAAGGAAAAACATTGAATGAAGCAGGTAACTCTTACTGCATCATTGCGCATCCCATACACCGATAGAACAAAGCATATTTGATTAGAATCACACACCAAATAGTACCTGCAGAGAGAAAGAGAGAGCACTATGAAACACTGAAAAGCAAATCTAATAATGTTTCACTGATAAAATAACACAAGTTGAATCCAAGAGTAGCATGGATTTACATAGCTGGTTTTGGAAGAGGCTTACAGGGGAGTGGCATTCTCTTGCTTGACAAAGAAAAGCACTTTTCCCACTATTGCTACTGCTCTGTTCAGGCCCTCTGACAACTGATCCACAGAGGCTCTTTTATACGAAGAATTCACTTACAGGTGAAAAGGCATGCAACAATGATTATTACATTCCATTTGAGAAAGGAAAAAATGCATGATTACTCAGAACTGAAGTGTACCATCAAGAAAAAACACAAAAGAGTCAGGTAACTTACAATTAACAGCAGCTAGAGATGATGCCAAAGAAGCAAGTCGTTTAGTTCTAGCCTGGCCCTATAAATTCAAACCTCAAAAGAATCAGCTGAATCTCAGAAGAAAGGGAGCATTCACACACACACACTTCATGTGAGATCTGACATAAAGGAAAGGTTAAGACAACTTGTAAAGTTAAACTATGCTTTTTGAGATTAAAGATTGTTACATAAAATCTTCTTAGCTTCTTAGTTTAAGCAAAGCACTCACAAATGTAACTAACATTCATGGATTCCCGAATCCTCTTTCTGTTTCTTTTCCCTTATCATTATTTTTACTAACACAAATACTTTAAAATGACAGGTGAAATCATGCTATTAAGAAAGAGCATATTAAAATTGCAATGAAGCGGCAACTAAGAGTGCCATGTTTCCATAACAACTAACATAAAAAAAATTGCAATACCATCAACAGATTCTCCAACTTATCAAAAAGATTAACCATCTTTTGAACCTCCTCGGTAGCATTGAGACTAGGATCCTTCAAGGCAGCAGCTTCAAACCCACTAAGGGCCCTTTCATAATTCTCTAGATAGTGGTTTACCTGCAAAGAGGAATTCCTTATATGGTATTATGGTATAAGTAGCTGAGCAGTGCTTGTCACCTGAATAAAAATTTGGAAGCTCTGCCAAAGCAATGGAATTGTTAAGTCAAATTCACCATTAAGCAAGTGAATTTATTGCTCTCGTTAAGTCTTCATCAAGTGAATTTATTGTTCCCTTGAATTTTCAAGCAGAGCCTACAATACTTGTACATTACCACATATTCTAGGAGCATCCTCGTCAATCTCTCAGTTTCTTGCATACCAAATCAAGATGACCAGTGCAAAATGAAAATGCTAATGGAGAGTTTTTGGCCACCAATTCAAAATAAGTTTCATTCCTACTCCTAAATTATTAATTCATCTTTCTTATCCTTTTCACCTAACCATTAGAGGCCTAAAATTGAAAGAGCTTTCGTTGCAGTTTATCACCAATTTTGATCAGCGATGCAGAAGGAGATTGGTGTGTGCATTTCAAAGAAAGATTACACATTCATCCCATGAATTTCTAGAAACTTCAAGCCAATTTCATCATTTGAGAAAGTTGTTTCTGATCAATCTATTAAACGAGGAATTTTTAACTTACAGTGGCACAGTTGAAATATAGATCTGGATTGGACTTCATCCTCTCATCTTTCTCCTGAGATATATTATTAACTGACTTAGTAGAGGACAAAATTCACAGTAGCTGATCTGAAATAAATTAAGAATCTACTCAAAAGAGACTTGTAGAAAATACAAAATGCTTGTAAGCAATGCAGAATGAATCATGATTCACAAGTAATCACTCTGCATAATCAACTCCTATTTAGAAAGGGGTTAATTGGTCCGAACATCCCTTCAACAGGAACTTAGTCATTAACTTCTAAATTTGATTTTGGTCACAATAGTATTTATTTTTTTGGAATTAACAAACTAAAATCAACATGTGATAGCCACGTGATTTATCCTTTTAAAGGACAAGGTACAAGATCTTACGGGACCATGAGTAAGATTCTGTTTGTTAATGAATGGAAGCCTCATAGAGCATTCCAGAAAAAATAGTGCAAGGATCAAAATCAAGAATTTAAAGAGTTAGGGAACAAGTTCCTTCTGACAAAAAGTTCAGCGGAGGTTAGGATCAATCAACCTTCAATTAATCTTTAAGAGATCCATCACTGATCATAAAAAAAAAAAAAAAGGGGGATTCACAGTCTCCACACTTACAGCATTTTGGTATGCTTTTAAAGACTGTAGGAGCTTGCTGTGATCCCATGCCCCAGTCACAAAAAAACTTGTCAAGCACGCATTTCCAAGGTTGTCTGTAAAAAGATGAAACGATGTCAAATTGTCAATGGTATGGAGGCATAATCACTAAAACAAAAATTACAAGCGTGTGTGGCCAGGGGTCAGGGACAGGCAGCATAGTCATCATATATATATATGATGTTGAATATGCTGTAAGAACTCGTAGATTATAAACAAATATAACAAATATTGGAAAAAAAGCAAATGATATGAGCTGATTTGATTTGATGTAAGATCTTACACCAAGAGTTTCCATCCTTGACATCCAAAGTGATCGCATCCTTGGCATGTTGAATGCTTTCCTCAACAATTTGTGCCTGATTTTCAGAACCTACATCAGGGGAAGAAAACTATGGTGAATGTCTGTATTCAAGCACGCTAAAGTCAGATTACAAACCTTTTTCTTGCAAGTTTTTGGGCTCTGAATTTAATTCATTAATTTAGGGCTGTTGCTCAAGTCCTGAAGGCTGGCAATTAACAGAATTTCATGGTGGTCTTTGACAAGAAAATACATGTTACACAAAGTTTTTTAACTCAAAATTGTCTCAAAATACATCCACTGCAGGGACATTAATTTGTGAAAGGATTAATTTTTCACCCACATTAGCACTTCCAACCTGACAGTATGATGATAGAAAATGAAACTTCAAAATCATAGATGTTTTGATTGCCAAGCAATTTTGTCCACCGCTAAGGCTTAGATAAAGTGTTATAACTATTAGACAGCTACATGTGTCATATACACTTCATGATGTGTGGGTCAGAATTACCAGCTTAATGAATTCGGTTTTTTGGGTAGGTTAATACAGTTAGAAGACACAAGGAAAAAAGTGATATGAGGAATTAAACTGATTGCAATAGAATTTACCATTCAACTCATCTATTTGGGCCCAAAACTAAATATGCACGTATTATAAATGAGCAAACCAATAACAAATCCTATGTATCTTTTCCGAAACGCCAGAGAGGCTAAAGGTTTGAAGAGGGTAAAAAGAAGGAAATAAAAAAAACTTGAAATCCTTGCCTTGGGCCATTCTTCTTTCAAGCATTGATAACAGACAAAGTATCTTCTTGTTTGCCCCCTGCACAGCAGCCAGCAAGAATATCCATCAGTATCTAAACATCAAGAATGATAAAAGGATTAAATGTTTGTTAAAACTTATAAAACCTAGCAATTGAATCACAACTAACCTTACTTAGTGCAAGATTGAAGCAATTTTTTGCAGAAGGTAAATCTCCCTTCTTCCAGATGCAGTTTCCCAAACACAGCCAAGCATCTGCAAGTGATGGATTCAATTTAACCTGGGGAAATGAATTAAGTCAGTTCCCAACAATGGACCTCAAACTAAGCTTATTACACCCAAAACTAAATGGAACTCACAGCTTTAGAGAGGTGGTCCTCAGCTTCTTTGTTGTATTCAGGTACTACATCCAACAACTTGCCTCTCAGATATTCATATGTCGCTCGTTGCACAGGTGATTTCCTATATTCTATGAAAAAAACAGTTTTTTCACCAAACATATCAATAAAAAAAAATTAAGATACACTTCGCAGAATGAAAGCCAACAACAACTAATTAAACATGCATCAATTCCACAGGAATTGAAAATTTAAGAGTCAGAAGGTCTTAAAAGAAGTGGAAACTGCAAGCACGTTCATCAAACTAGGAGACATTATTTAAGCAAGCAAAAGAACAATCTTTATCATCGCTAACAAGTACTTGTTTCCTGTTTGTTAGTTCACTAAATTGAGAAAGAAAAAGAACATTTTCCAACAAGCACTGTTCCATGAGAGGTGGGGAAGCCACCTCAGTACCCATATCAAAAGATAGTAGATACGAAGAGATTTAATGCTCAAGAACAAAAGGGTCATTGAAATTATCACAACCCTTTTCAAATTTCCGATCAACAAGCACAAAATCCAAGTTCCCAAAATTCGATTGAACAGGTATATTTTTTTAATTATCAAGATTGGCGCCAGAGAGAAAGAGAACCCACCAAGAGGAATGGAATCGAGGAGGTTGAGAGAGAGATCGGATTGGGATTCTAATTTGGAGATTTTGTCAAGTGGGTTTGGTGGGAAATATGTGTCCCTCAGAATGTAGAGATCATCTGCTGCTTTTGTGGCTTTTGCCCATATATCTTCTCCTTCTCCTTCTCCTTCTCTCACTAGCCTTCTGCCGCTGCTCATCTTTCTCTCTCCCATGTCTACTACTACAACAGATCGGTGTAAGAAGGAAGAAACAGTGGGACACAAACCAAAGTGTCCTTGAATAATACTCTTGAATATCCACGACGTCGTATCCCTAAGCTTAAGAACTATTTTCCCTTTCACATCACAGCAAACCTGTATCAAGGATCGAACGTGAGACTCATTGATAGTATTAAAAATCCCAGCGTGCACGCCTGGGTTTAAGTCTTAGCGTGCACGATTGTCATTCTCGTAATGCCTTACATGTTTAGTAAAATATTCAATGGGCTGTGAGGATTAATCATGGTGCACGCAAGCTAGCCCGGACACCCCACGTAAATCAAAAAAAAAAAATCTTAACCCAAAACACTATAAATTGTTTTGGTTGGGCACTGTACTATTTATTTAGATTGGATTTTCATAAATTGAACATGTTATTACTTATTTTCAATCTCTTAAAAGTCCCAGTGTTATCAATGAAACGTTATTTGTAAGATTAAGAAGATTTTTGAAATTCAGACGCGTGGATGGTTTGATTAAAATCTAACTGATCTAATTGTGATTGATAAAGATTAGAAGTTAATTTAAGAGTGTACATACATCCACACATGTACACACATAATATTTATCTTCTGACATGTTTGTTTTATTTATTTTTATGTTTTAAAAATATTTTAAAAAAATTATTTTAATATATTTTTTCATAAAAAAAACACAATCATTATCATTATGTTTGTAAAGACCTAAAAACAATTTAAAAGTTTTTTATTTTTTTATTTTAAATTAATATTTTTTAATTATTTTAATAATCTGATTTTAAAAAAAAAATAAAAAAAAATAAATTTAATATAAAAAACACATTAAAAATTATCTGTTAATTATAGATATTGTCCCGTCCTCTTTCCTCTTTCTTGCGTTACATATAGTTAATTGGCAGTTTTATGTCGAAAAAAGTTTTTAATAGTTTTTATGTTTTTAGATTGTTTTAATGTATTAATGTTAAAAATAATTTTAAAATATATATTTTTTAATGTATTTTTGAGAAAAAAAAATTAAAAACAACATTCACCACAATCTCAAGCATATAAATATATATTTGATGTGAAATCAAGAATACAAAACAACTTGAAAAATAACTAAAAAAGGTTAAAATTGGTCATTAATTGTGAACTTGATCAATTTTTTTAATGTAATAAACATATTAAGACGTTGCTAATGCTTTTCTAGTAAAAAAAAAATTAATCGTGCAAGGGTTGACTTAATGTGATCAAGTTCACTTGTCGGATCAAAAAACAACTTGGATGGTCAGTAAAAACATAACTTGACACGAAAACATTAAGATGACATCTTTTCAAACTTAAAATGACAGCATATTAGATTGAGTTGGGTCAACCTATGACTCAAGTTACGAGGCAATAATAACCGTATTAAAAAAAAATTATGAAATTTAATTCTTAATCAATTTAATTTTAAAAAATCAAATTAAAAAAAAATAAAAAAACCTAAAAAATATCTCAAGTTAATATCATAGAAGATAAATCAAAATAAATTATGAAACTTAATTTTTAATTAGTTTAATGTTAAAGAATGAGATTAAAAAAATCTATCAAAAAAACATAAAAAATAACTAAATTTAATTTATCAAATTCACGATTCAAATCATGAAAACACAATAACTTTATAAAAAAATAATATAATTAAATTCAAATTAATTTATTAATCTCATAACTTTAAATATGGGATTAGCATAATTTTATAAAAATAAATAAAATTTAATTTTTAATTATTTTAATATTAAATTATAAATTTTCTTTTTAAAAAAATTACTCTACTAAACATGTTAATAAACGAGTTTTACGAAGAGAGTTGAGTGAAATTCCATCTTTCAGTGTTTTTTTTTCTTTCTTGTCAATGAACTGTAACGGTGACGCGTCATGAAGCATGGAAAGTTTGTCATGGTCTCGGTGCCTCACTACCTTAGCCCACGAAAAAAAACAGGAATAAAACAATTGAATGGCATAAGAAAATTGCATGTAACCCCACGTTTCATGACTTGGAATCGACGCGCACGCAATTTGACCACGTTCTTGTCTAGACACAAATTCTCGAAAGCAATCTTTTTAATTCACTTCCTTTTTTAGAATTATTTCAGAGTATATTTTAGCACATACTTTTAAGTGCCAGACTATCCTCTGCATGGTAGTAACATCTTGGTTATTATATGACAGGGGATTGATATCAATGCAGCGGCGGCTGTCACGTATGTTTGGTATTATAATAATTTTTATTGGTATTATAATAGTTTTTATAATTATAATTTAAAAAAACTATATTATAAAAAATATTTTTAATTAAGATTTATTTGAAAAAATATATGTTAGGTTGAAATTAAAATTAAATAAAAAATAATTTAATATGTTTGGTTAAAAATATTTTTTATATTGAGATTATAAAATAATTAAAAAAACATATATTAATATTGATGATTTTTAATTGAAATATTATTGATTTAATTATTGATATTATATTATAAAATAAATAATACTTTATATAAAATATTTTTATTATCTCATTAAACTATTTGTAATTTCATTGTGTATGAAATCCATCCGATAAATATTACAATTTTCATGACTTCATGAGCATACAATATTATTAGGTAAAATATCATCAAGAATAAAACTGAGATTACGATTAAATTCTGCAAGTGTTGCGTTATTATGAGATCTTCTTCTAATGTAATTATATATTGCTATTAAATAATATTAAACATTAATTTTTTGAATAAAACATAATATCTAAAAAAATTTGTTGAATTTTTTAATTTTATCAAGTCGAACTCAATTCAATTCATTTAGATTTTAATTGAAACCCGTTTGGCCCATAATAGTAGAGAGTCAATTAATTCACTTTCTACCTCTTCACTGTTCACATAGATAACGGAGACTCAACTACTGTTCACATAGCATAAAAATTATGCTTTTGTCAAACCTTAGGCACAACTGCAATTTATGATGGATCAAACTAAAACGAGACTCTATTTTTAACTTGAGAAGTATGATTGTTGTTACTTTTGAAAGTGTTTTTTTGCGCCAAAAGGTATCAAAATAATATTTTTTTATTATTTTTAAAAAAATATTTTTAAAATTAGCACATTAAAATTATTTAAAATATACAAAAAAATAAATTTTAACAATTTTTTTTTTTGAAAACACAATTTACATTTTGTTCTCCAGCAACTTCTAAAACATCAATATACATAGCTTGCTACCAATCTTATCTGCAGCTACTATATCAAATCGTCACTAAATATTAGGGCCATATTTGTTTTCTGAAAAGTGATTTTCGGGAAACACTTTTCAAATTTTTCTTTATTTATTTGTTACTAGAAAAGTTGGTTAATAGAAAATACTTTTCAGAAAAGTATTTTTCAATAAAATTTAGGTGGAAAACACTTTCTGAAAGTTATGAAAAATTTAGAAATGTCATATCATCTGCTAATTATATTAAATTTGGTCCTTAAACTTTTAATTGCTATATATATTTTGTTTTAAATATTTATTATTCAATTTCATCTCTTAAAACTTAATTTTTATATTAACTATAGTCTTCATTTTTATTACTGTTATCTATTTTTCCTTGTTTTTTTTATTAAAATTTTCTATCAATAAAATTTGATCTTCATTCTTTTGATTACTACTTATTTTTTTAAAATAATTTATGAAATATTAATATTATTATTTTAATTTCTTCATCTTTTATTTTTTTATATTTGATTTTTATTATTTTGATTATTATTTAATTTATTTAAGATATTTTTTTTTCAATTTTATTCCTATTCAACCTTTTAATTTGCAAGATTCACTCCTTATTATTTTAATAAACGTGAGAAAAATAAAATATTAATAAATTATTTTTCAGATTATTTTTCATGATATAACTAAATACTAAAAAATATTTTTTAATTTATTTTTATTACATTATTAATTATTAAAAAATAATTTACTTTTCTAAATATTATTTTTTATAAAAATTATTTTTCAATGAATAAACAGTAACTAGAATCTCATCGACAAAAACCAAACCTGATCCAAAAATCTTTGTTCTTCGTGGAATCAGGATCCAGTGACATTTTCAACTACTTCCTCCATCATGGCGCACCCCAACACTTGATCCTGATGCCTACGTCCAAGCCATGTCAGCACAAGCTGGGAATTTGATCGATCAAATTTACAAGCTTGGTGCTCGCCGGATCGCTCTATTTTCACTAGGCCGGCCTATTGGGTGTATTCCAGCATGGGCCATCTCGCGGGATTCACGAGCAAATAAAAAAATATTATTTCTTAAATAAAAATATTTGAAATATAAAAATTAATTTTAAACAAAATAAAAATTCAATTTTTTAACCAAACACTATCTTATTCTACGGGTGGATTGCGTGATTTTCGAACACTGTTGTTTATGATCCATCAAATTTTGATTTTTTTATTTGAAATGAAATTTTATTTATATTTTTACATTGTTTTGATGTGTTAATATTAAAATTAATTTTGAAAAATAAAAAAATTAATTTTAATATATTTATAAATAAAAAATATTTTAAACCCTATTACCATCCCAGACTTTATTCTGATGCATATCTCACTTGAAATGGTAGTTTGCTTGGATTTGTCTGTATATTATCTCTGATTTGTACTGGGATGGGTTTACGGAGGATTAAGAAACATTCATTTCTATTCTCGGATGCCACGAGGTTATCTTCTAGGGGGTGTGGGATTTTTTAAATCAAAATCAAATAAATCGTTGTAGTTTGAATACATCGAATGTACGCATGTGTTCGTGACCTGCAACCAGTTCAACTGCCGACCTGTGAAATTAAAAAAAAGAAAAAAAAATAACAGATTTGTTTTCCCCCAAAAGTATTTAAAAACTGTTTTGATAAAAATAACAGTTTCAAAGTAGTCATTCTATAATTATTTTTTAAAATATTTTTTATTTAAAAATATATTAAAATAATTTTTTTTTTATTTTTTAAAAAATTATTTTTGATATTAACATATTAAAAATATCTAATTTTTTTTTAAAAATATTAATTTAGAATAAAAAATATTTTTTTTCAAAAATATTTTTCAAATTAAAAAATGAACATGCTGTATAAAACTGACTTCCCACAATAATCACACCTGTTTCTGCTACAATTAACTCTTATCCCAAGTGATAATATCGCAAAATATCAAAGCAGCTTCGAAGGAAGACTTGGGTATTAATAATCTGTTAACTTTTTTAATTCTGGTAATTTATCTATTATATTTGGCTCTTATAGCTGGTAGCTTGGGCCTGATATTTAATAAATTAAAATATCAAGATATTGATACAGGTAAAATATATTTTTTTCCCTGAGAACTCTACTATGTTTAAGTATTTTTTAAAAAACATATATATTATTATTTTAAAAAATATCTAAAAATATATATATATTAAAAATACTAAAAATTATAAAGTTGTCAAGTTGTCGACCTAACATCTTTAAGGATTTATAAAATAGTTATAACTCATAAGCTTTGTTAAAATGAAAGGTTGTAAAGTTATTTTGTTCTACTAGTATTTAATGATAAATAAATATTTTTTATATAATATTAATAAAATGTAAATATTTACTATGCATTATTAATATTAATGAAAATATATCATGTCCTTGTAAAATTTCTATATATTAAGAGGTATTGAAAGATAAGCATGTTTTTTACCTCAATGTTTTATGATAAGAACAATAAGAGGAAACAAACGAAGTTACGTGGGCCAATGAGAGATCTGCAAAGATAGCTAGCTATGTATTCATTTGAAGTCGGCACTTAACTGAGCCAAGACATGTTGGGTTTTCAATAATGGGTTTCTTAAGCAAATGGATATTTTAAAATACGATTATACATCATTAAGTCACAACAGATCATATCTTTAATTTGAAAAAAAATTTCTAATATTATTATTAACAAAGAAACTAAAAGATTTAGGATGTGCACTTATTTGCTCTTCATTATTCAGGCATAGAGCTACAAATTACAACACGGTCCCTAGATTTGATAGTTTTATAACTTTTATTCTCATTTGGTCCCTGTAACTTTAGATATTTATATTTTAATCTTACATTTTATTTTTATAACATTTGAGTTCTTAGATGTTGAGAAATTAAAAAAAAAAACCTTGTCCGAAAAGAAAGAGGAAAGAGAAAGGTTATATTCAATTCAAAAAAAAAAATATTGATGTTAATGAGTTTATTTCAAAGAAAAAGGCTCGTCATTTTTATATTTAATTACGATGAAAAAAGTTTATCAGGGCTTTAAAAAAATTAATTGCTTTGATTTTAAGTTTTTATATTAATTAAATAGTGATTTAGGATTGAATTTTTTTTAAAAAAAAATTCTTACAATTTTTCAGATGAAAATAATTGAAATTATTGGCTGTAAATCATCTAGAAGACCCGGTTTTTCAATCATGAGAAGCAGTTGGAATTTTTCACAATGAGTGACATGTTGGCTACTCACTTGGACGACTTGTCATCTAATCTATTTTTTTATATATAATAATAGCTCAAGTGGACGGCACATCATCTGCGCGAGTTTAAAAGTCTTTTTTTTTTAAGACCCTGCACCTTTGTTTTATTTAATTGTTTGATTCTGTTTATAACCTGATTCTTTTCAAATTAAATTATTAAAACGGCATCTTAAAAATCATCTAATTATGCCATTTTTTAAATAACATCAGAGCTTTTTTATGGTAATATTAATGATTATTTCATGAATAATTATATATGAATTAATGTGCATATTTAAAAAAATAATTACTCATGAATATTAAATGAGAATAAGATATCTATTTTTATTTTTTTATTATAAATACTTTTTATATTTTTTTAACAAATTATTCTTTTGCTTTTCATACAATCACATAAAAATAGTCGAAATATCATGCACTTGATAAAAAAAACATATTCCTACAAAAAAAAAAGAATAACCAGAGGGATTTTTGACTAAAAGAACGTTGTTTCCATTGAATTTAAACTATTTAAATTTTTATAATTATTTATTTTAACTTCATTAAATTTTTACTCAAATAATCATGATGATAATTAAAGAAATATTATTTCATTAAGATCAAATAAATTCCATGAATAAAAAATTTAAATTTTGGCTAAATAAATATACATTTTTACTTTATAATTTTTACTTTTAAATTTCTAAATGTATTTACTTTAATAATTATAAAAATAAAATCTTAATATGGAATGGCCCGAGAAAAAACTAGTCGAAGACATTGTTATCAGGGATTCAGGCCATCACCTTCCTTGCGTGGCCTTCTCTAAGGAGGCCACAGTCATGGATGCCATGGGTTTTAATGATAAATTTTTTTATTTGAATTTAATATTTTTTGATATTTTTAAATTATTCTGATACACTGATATTAAAAAAAAATTATAAAATAAAAAAATTATTTTAATATATTTATAATTAAAAATATTTTAAAAAATAACCATAATTACTTTTAAAACAGTCACACAGCAAACAATAAATTGTGGGGTTTGAAAAGCTGGTTTGGTGGTGACCAATTTTCAGTAACAAGCCATAAAGAATGAAACATTAATTTGGTGGGTCTAATTTTGCTTTCCTTTTAATTAATTATTGATGATAGGTACCTTTCGTGTGTATAAAATGTATACTGTCCCTTGTCATTGGGTGTGGCCCGTGTTCTTGTATCTGTATATTACTGTACCATTTCTGGCATGTATGCCTTGCATTTCTTTCGTGCCCGTGCCAGCATGTTTATTGCACAGACGAGTTTCAAAACCTGATGCGATGAAAATTAAATTAAATCAACTTACTTCCACCTTCAATTCTCTAATCAAAATAACGATAACGACAACGTCTTTGCCCCCTCATTATCAGTTTCAAAAACTTTATTGAGAAAAAAATATTTATTATTAAGTTGTTTGTGTTTTTATATTATTTATATGTGTTGATGTGAAAAATAAATTCAAAAAAATAATGAAATATATAAATATATTTACGAATTAAAAATACTTTAATTAAAATAAGCACATTCAGGAATTAAACAGCGCAGGTTCCGGAGATTTGAATCGTAACATCCACACGTCACGGGCAGTTTATGTGCCAACTACTTTCGCACAAAATCATGGAAGTGGAAAATCAACTAAACCTATTCAAAAGTTAGGGATTGGAATCAATATAATAACAGAAATTCAGTCCATAAAAAAGTAAGTTACTCGACAAAAAGGAAAACAAAAATATTTATTATAATGTGAACGCAAAGGTATAAAAGAGGAAGGAAAGGCTCAGGACAGGGACAACCCGGTTCCAATAATAGACCGGCTTCACCATTGTTGATAAGGAAGGCAGCAAGCCACCACTGGAAAAGATTTTTTGCAGTCTTGGATGCAAGATTCTGACCTTCTAGGACGTAGCCACAACAACCTTAACAGCTTGCAATTTTGAGTGTATCTGGGACCCACGCGCAATTAACAGCCAAGCAGATAAAGCATAAGCATCTTCTATCCTTTTTCCTCACATTTTATCCCATCAGAACCTAACGCGTCTTTCTCATACAAAACAAGCACCCTTTCACACTTGATTTTTTTTCCATACAGTGATTAGCCTGCCTTTGACTCTCTCGTTCCCTGAATAAAACCCAGAATTTCACCCAACATCTTTTCTCATCAGACCCACAACTAGTTTCTTTCTTCTCCTCTCTAAAACCAGAGGATAAGTCTGTTCTGTTCTCTATCAAGTATAACCTCGACCACCTCTCTCTCAATATGGGCAACTACATTTCGTGCACTTTAGCCATGCCTTTGATGAAGAACTCCAAGGTCGCGAGGGTTGTCTTTCCAACAGGGGAGGTTAGGCAATTCAGGGAGCCCGTGAAAGCAGCAGAGCTCATGTTGGAGTGTCCAAACTTCTTCTTAGCAAACTCGCAATCTCTACACATTGGCAGGAGGTTTTCTGCCCTTAGTGCTGACGAGGAGCTGGAATCTGGCAACGTTTACCTCATGTTCCCAATGAAAAGAGTTAGTTCTATTGTTACTGCCGCTTTTCCCTGCCGCTGATATGGCTGTTTTCTTCATCGCTGCTAACTCGGCGGCTAAGAGAATTTCTGGAGGAAATAACAATAGGGTCTTGCCGGAATCCGGTGGAGATCAGAATGTTCAAGAAAGTCTAGAGGGAAGTGAGAATGGAGCAGCAAGATTGAGCATGGAGGGAGTCGAGGACTTTCCAGCTCCGGAATACAAGTACAGGCTATCTTGTTGTAGATCAAGGAAGCCGATGTTGGAAACTATAAAAGAAGAACCTGTTCGCTTAAGATGAATTGTAGGTGGGTAAATAAATTAATTGTTTCAGTTTGCTTGGCGAGATTACTCTAATTCCCGTCTCTGCGTTTGCTTTCTGAGTTTTTAGCCAACTCAAAGGGTGATAATTAGCTTAATTTGGTGATTATAAAAGAATATAATCTTTTTTTTTATTGTTATTAATGTGTATCTCTGTCATCTTCCATTTATCTTAATTAATTTCACAAACTTAAAAATTAACTATAGTATATATCTCATATATATCTTGAATAATTTTAAAATTTATAAAATTCTAAACAAAAACCTCTTGATAATCTCTAAAAAATAAATTTAGAATATAATCAATTCAACTGTATTCATTAAAATTATATATATAATTTCTTATGAAGAGAAGTGATGTAAAATCATTATTTTAATTTATAGATAATATTTTAAAAAATATTTTATATAATTATTCATGTTTATATTATTTTATATTTAATTTTTATTAAATAAAATAAAAAAATAAGATTGAAAATCATAACTACTCTACCAAAAAAACTTTAATTCAATTTCAATCCAAAACATTAAGTTTTTGGATGAAATTTTAAATTATAATTCTAGCAGGAGAGAGGAGAGTTTAATTTTCCTATTTTGGTGTGTAATATATATTATGGGAACAAAATTAATGTTAGCTAGGTTATATTTTGATCTGATTAATGCAAAATCAGGTTGAGAAATTTGTTACATACTTCTGTTTAATGAACATAATTATATATTTGGTTTATACTAGCTGTTTATTTCGCTGTCTTCGATGTTTCAACTATATATTTACTCATTAGGTAAAAGGCAAGGATAATTATAATAAATTTACGTGTTAGTCAAAATTCTAATTGCAAAGAATTGAAGTGCTTCTGGCTTGGATGGCGAGGAGTATGGGGTACGCAAGTTCAGTTTTCGATGTTACAAGCCATGGGCGTTTTTTTTTAAATAATTTCATGCGTAGTAGTGTAAATACTTTACCTTGGGGGCTCCATTGTTCCTTTATCGTTTTTTTTTTAAATATTAAATAAATGTCCCGCACTAGATGTTATGGCTAACTCAAATGTTTTTCATCATTTGTTATGGCTAACTCAAATGTTTTTCATCACTAAAAAAAAAAAATGTTAAGTCAATACAAGTATATTTAAACATACAAAAAAAAATTATATAAATTTATTAAATTCACATTATTTCAAGTAAACAAACTTGAGTCTATCTAAATTAACATATTAAATTTATGATCTTATCATGATATTAGAATGACTCTGATAAAATAAAATTAAATAAAACAATGAAACTTAATTATTGCATAACTCAATATCAAAGACTGAAATTAAAAAAAAAACATAAAAAGATATCATAATTAATTTGAGTTAACATGTTAATCTCGTGATCATGTATATGAAATTGAAATAACTTTGTCATGATTTATTTTTAGGCCACCGCATAAAAAAATCAAAAAATAAAAAAAAATTATAAACAGTGAAAAAAGGATGTCAGAACGCCTTAAAAATGGTAAAAAATTCATTGAGGAGGTTTTAAAAAATAAAAATTAAAATTTGACAGTATTTTATTGACTGATGAGAGTCTTGTTGATAAAGAAAATATAATTTAAGGAAAAAAAATCTAAAATCATATGTTTATGGACTCAATTAAATTTTATTGAAGGTTTAACTAAATTTATGTAGAGTTTGATTGCAAGAAAAATTAATTTTGGAGTCAATTTCGGCTTTGATCAGAAGAAATTAAGGTTATGGGGTCAAAATCTAATTTCTGAGAGTTAATTTGATCAAATCAAGGGTTTAATTGCATAAATATTAAAGTTTGATAGCCAATTAGGGACTTAATTGAAGAAATACGAAACCAAGGATCAAATTAAAAAAGACGCATAACTAGAGGGGCTGCAATTAAACCAAATCAGGGGTCAAATTTAAGAAATTAGAAGTTTATTGTACAATTGATGGTCAAATTGCATAAATTCAAGACCAAGTACCAAAGTGAAAAAGACAGTCAACTTCAAGGCCGTTGTTGGATTTTTTGCAGGGATACAATTGCATTGATTTTTAAATTAAAATTGTCATTTAGAACTTGATTGAACAAATTACAAATTAAGGACCAATGCGAACTCTGACACGTTTTGCTGCCTTTTTTCTTTAAATGAAATGGCATGTTTTGACCAGAACAACGCTGTTTCATACACTGTTCATTAAAAAAAAAATCTAAAACGGTGTTGTTTTGACGGTATTGTGGTTTTTTTCTTCCCCTAGACATGTGAGGCAGGGGAAGAAAAATATTTTTCTTCCTTTGTTTGCACCGACTTTCCTTTTTCAAAAAGACACTGCCTCCCTTTTAAAAGATACCGATCACTTTCCACGTGTTGGATGAGCGGTGGAGGGGCAGCAGTATAATGGCGGCCCCAGCCATGTCCCTTCCTTGTTTTTGCCTCTAAAAACAGGGGGCAAACAGATAGGAATAGAATGACAGACCGAGAGAGAGACAAAGAACAAAGGAGAGAGGGCAGAGAGAAGAAAAAAGCAAGAAGAGAAAACATAGGGGTAAGGCTGAAAAAAAAGGCAGGGAAGAGAACAAAAAAATAGAGGAAGGAAGAGGAGAAGCACTGCCGGCCATCAACACTGCCACCGCGACAACAACGCTTCTATCGCCAGCAGCATCGCCTCGATGCCACCACAGGTAACCTCTTGCTACCCCATCTTTTTCTCCTTTGCTCAGTTGCTGTCTGCATTTGCATGCAAAACATGAATTAATTCACATTATGCAGCAAATGGAGGGCTGGTTACCAGCCCATTTAGTTTTGGGTCGGGTCCGGCCCAGCCCGCTGATTTGGGTCAGGTCCGACCCATTTCAAAAAAAATATTTTTATTATTTTTATTTTATCCACTTTTTATTTATGCCTTTTTTGATTAATATTGGTTTGTATTTTATACCAAAAATACAAATCCAGTATTAAAAATACATGATTTTCATCAAAACTTCTAAAAATACAAAAAAATTGAAAAAATATATTTTTATGCATACAACCAAGTGTCTCAAAGGTAAAAAATTATATTGTGTTTTCATACTTCAAGAAACAATGTTTTAACATGTATTTTGACTTTAATAACCAGTTTATTAAAGTGAAGAGAACATTAACTAAAATTTTAAAAAGAACAAAAATTTTATTTTATTTGACTGTTAGTATCTCGGGTATTACATTATATGCAATATATATTCCAAATATTTTTTTTTTTTAACAATAGAACGGTTAGGTTTTTACCTGTTAAGATAAATTTTTTTTAACAATAGAACAGTTAGGTTTTTACCTGCTAAGATAAGGATCTCCTTGCAAAAAAGAACTTTTCTTAAATCGTACACAGACTGATAGATTTTAGACACTATAACCAAACTTTAGATTTTATCAGACAAAACAATTCAGTCTACCTTAGGTAGGGTATATTTGGGGTGCTAATACCTTTCCTTTATGCAACCAGTCTCTGTACCCGATCTAAGACAAGTTAGGGTTCCTAGTGACTAAAATATTCGGTGGTGACTTCCATTTTAATTTTTCACTGATGAGAGACAAGAATTTCTTGTCTTTTCATATTTTTTAGAAATACATATTTTTTTTTCTGAAGGGCAGAAGATCGCAACGACGCCGCACATATGCGACAAACTTCATAAAAAAATGCAAAGAACAATTCCCAATAGATCATGCTTTGAAATATAAGATTTGAAAAGGTCAAATCTTAAAAAAAAACTTAAAAATAAATTGAAATCAAATCATGTTAACATTCAAAACTTGTAACCTTGATTATAATTCATGGATTGATCTCATATAAAATAAACCCTAAAAAATAAGAAAGTAAAATTCTCAATCATAAAACACTGAGGGATTAAATTAGAAAAAAAAAGATATAGAACAAAACAAATAACTATATCAAAAAATAAAAATCACATTTGACATAAAACTCAACCAGAAAAAGAGTAACAAAGAAATAAATAGTAATTAAAATAATAAAGATGAAATTTGATATAAAAACTAAATTAACTAGGTGATGAGGGGTGAAATTAAAAAAAATAGCAATAAACAATTATGACAAAATTGGATAAAAAAACAAATGAAATAATACTTTTGTGTTTTCCAAGAAGAAGAGTGAGAAGACAAGGAGGAAAACAAACAAAATCGATTAGAGACACACCATTGGTTTGCCATCAACATGCACCTATCTACTAGCACGAACTTTGCTTCTTTATTTGAACGCTGTTATGAAAGATGATGTTTAATTATCGTCAGAGTCTGTGCATGATGCTTGGAGGGAGTAGTATCCTCTTTATAGTTGGTGAGTTCAATGCACGCTAGTAACTTTTATTTATTTATTAAAAGAATAAATCGACCCTTACCTAACTAGATAATAACAAAAACAAAAAACAAAAAAAAAAACAACAGGAAAATACCAATAAGCCTTTGGACAACTATTATAGGATTTTTGCATTTAAAGATAATTTAATCGATTTTTGTGTCAAATAATTTTATTTAATGAGAGAAATTCAATTCATAAGTTTTTTTTTTCATGAGAGTGCCTAAAAAAATATCTGAACTCTGGAAGAGTTTTGATTTCAAGTTGTGAGATGTTTTTTTGGGTTTTTTTGAAGTTATTAATAGCTTTATCAAGATTTCCAAATTTATCAAGATTTCCAGGGTATTTTCTTAAAATTTTGGATTGAAAATAAATTTTAAAATAAAAAAATATTCAGATTTGTTTATTCAACCTTTGTCTAATTTAGGTGATTCATTGACTAATTTATTTGTTTTTCAAAAAAACATTGGGACAAACCTCAGTTACATTTTAAAAAATGTACTAGATTTAGTGGTGTTTGACCTTTTGTTTTTATTTATTTTTGTTATTTTAGATTTCCTTTTGTTTTTATTTTTTTTTGTTATTTTAGATTTAAAAAAAAAAGAATCATGCTTTTTTACAAGTATATTTCTAAATAATTTTACAATTTATATTTAAATTAGTATTCATTCTCTCTTGAATTTTATTTTTGTATTTAGTATTTTTTAAATAGTGGTTTTTAAAAGTATTTTGTGTGTATTTAATTTTTAATATTTTTTAAATTCATCTATGTTTTATATAATTATTTTTTTTTTAAAATAAAAAATATTTAATTTTAAATAAAATTTCTAATAAAGATAATCTTACTAGTTGTTTTTTCTCTTTTATTTTATCTAATTAATTTTATATTTATATTTATATCCATTTTTAATATTGGACTCACGGCAAAGCTGGTATAAAATAGCTATTTCATGTCAAAGGGTGTGAGATAGTCTACCTATCTTTTTAGAAATGTCTCTAATACTTTAGGAGTACCCACGAACCGTTACTTCATTTATTAATTCAGTGTCACATTAAATTTATATGTTTTATGTAATTTAAAGAAATGGAAATAAAAATACAAATAATAATAATAATAAAAACCTACATCAATTTTATTATGTGGTTGTTAATATCATTATTACGAGTGACTGGATATAAATAACGTAGATCAAAGTAGTCTGTTACATTCCCATCATAATCTTTCATCGCTTCGTCAATAGGAGCGAGCAAATATTGATATCAAACCTATCCTTGAATTTACATGGCGCATCCTCTCGACTCGAGCAGCAACTAGCCTTATCAAATCAGTAAATCAAAAAAAAAAATCAGTAAATAACCACTTATAACTTTTGCCGGAACACCCAGGCGACCACCAGCCCTTCGATTTGAACCCAGAACTCAAAAGCAAGATAAAAAGAACCTGTCACTCCTCTGGATCACCCAAGACCCTTCATCATTTTCAGCAAGACTTTGATCTATCTTAAGCTCGTCCGGTAAACGGGTGATCAATAATTGGCTAAAAGAGTCGGTAACTTGATGCCTCGAGGGAAGGGATTTAGGGAATTAAGGGAGAGATAGAGGGGAGAGAGACGTGGAATTGGAGGGTAAAAGGAGAGCTTGGCCTAATTAATTAAGTGAAGCCAGTATTAATGTATACACTATATTTTATATCCCTGGATTTTCATTGGCAAAGACAACAGAAACTTTGAAGAGTAGAAATTGCATGAGAGGACATCTCAAAATGCTCCAAATGACTTCATAAATGATCAGTACCATGTTGCAATAATCTGGTTTAGGTCCTCTGATTATCGGTAAGAACGACTTTGGAGTGATTTGATATAGAATTTGGATTTGAAGAGAAAGAAGCGGTCTTCCATAGGCTTGGTGCTTGACTTGACTGGATCTGATTTGTAAATCGTCTGAAGAGAAAGAAGCGGTCTTCCACTGGAGGAGACATGGCTTGATTTATGGAGATTTAAAGATTTACTTTGCATGGATATGAAGTTAATTGGTTTGATTTGACTTATCTATAAAGATTTGGATATTTGAAGATTTTATTGCAGAATCGATTTGAAGTTAGTTACTTTTAGGAATTTGGAGTGCTTAGAAGATTATTGAACAACTTTAAAGCATTTGCATTTTTCTCTCTTTGCAAAATAAATTAATCATAGTACTTTTTTAAATGTAACTGTAGTTATTGTTTAAAATATTTTTTATTTAAAAATATATTAAAATAATATATATATATATATATTTTTAAAAAGAAATTAATTTTAACATTAACATATCAAATTAATCTAAAAATATTAAAAAAATTAATTTAAAACAAAAAAATCAAAAAAATTTAAAAATATAAAAACAACGAATCCCTTAAAGACCTATTTATAAGTATAATGATGTGAAGAACAATTCACATCAAACACCCCTTATGTATCCCCTCCTTTCAACTTTATGTGTCGAGTAGAATCAGATTCTGGCTTTGTAAGAGCTAAATATACTATCTGTCGAAATTCTCTGGATAAAGACAACATCTTTCTCATTTCCCGCGCTGGGATGAACACTCTTAGTGGCTTGGTGTCATTGATTGAATATTATGACTGCCTCCTAACGTGAGATGTGTGTCAGTTGATAGTTACGGCCAGTTACATTTCTACACTTCCTACCAGATAAATGTTCTTTTCCCTTGTTATGAATAGAAGAGGTGCCTCCAAGTGTTCGTCTGCTGCACTTCTGTGTAAAATTAAGCCCTAATTTTAGAAGAGCAGAACATTGTTATACATTCAAAGATGGGGCATCTCTTGCGTCACATATTATATTCTTTTTATGAACTTGCGTCGTATATCACTAATAATAAATATCTGGTGCTTTTTCTTTAATTTGTTTCCCTTTCCCACCCTTTCTTGTCCTCCTAAGGATAGAAAAAAGATACATTCGGTGGAGCGAAGTCTTGCCTTATGGAGCTGAACAGATCTAAGCAAGAGCTGCATCCACAATATATATGTAGATAAAAATATACTTACAAGATTTCTTTACTCCCTTTCATGGAGTCAAATGAACTAGGAGAGAAACAAGCCAGATGCAAAGAGAGCCGGAAAGAAAGACGAACCCAAGTGCACCGCTGGCAAACCCCATAATTTCTAAAGACTCGGATAACATAGCATCTCTCTTGTATTTGTGATCATAACCAGACTGATAATTCCAGCCATTTTTCAGTCTGCACCATGCGTCCAACTTCTCCTTCATCTTTACTTCTGCTATTCTGCCTCTCAGAATACCCAGATTTGCATCCACGATATTTGCAGATGTTCCTGCCAACCACGGTTTCAAAACTGCATGAGGATTTCATACAAAAGCTAGCACCCAATATAAATTCTTTGGTAAAGCTAAAGTACTTAGCATCACTGATAAGAAAGGAGGCAATAGTCATTCTTGTGTGTGTGTGTGTATAACACACAGATATGGGAGAGGTCTCTTAATTAGGAGGATAGTTATTCATTTTGTCTAAACTAATCCCAATTTAGAAGGACAAAAGGAGGTAAATACATACCATCTTCTCGAAAGCTTTGGCATCTAACTTGGGGATCCTTGAAAGTGATCAGTTGCTTGTGCCTGCGAAAGGGAGGACTCGAGCAAGTACTGGTAGGGGGGCGAGAGGAAGCCATGTAGTCAAGGTGAAGTACTTCCTCCTCGAAACTATTGGTATATGAAGATGTGGAGCTCTGATGAATTTACGGCTGGTAAGGGAATCATGTAGCTTCAACTTGCAGAGATGCGGACACCTGTGCTCTTTTGCCCAATTAATTTATCGGTGGAGTTTCTCGTATATAGATTTTCAACTATAATAGAGCTATCGCTTTTATTTCAGGAAAATGATTTGCAATTAAATAAGTAATGTTAGGGCTTATCTTATCGTTTTGCTCTTTTTCTTTCAATTATAAAAACAATTGGTCAAATGGATTTTGTGTTATTATTTCGTTGAATAAAACCCTATATTTGTAAAATTGAATTTTTTTTAAAAAAACTAATAGTTAATCGCTATCCAATTACTATATCATTTAAACAAACAATCTTCGCGACATAAGATGCAAATTGTATCCAGATACATGTTATTAGTTGATTAGCGTGCATGATCAACAAAGAAAATCATCACCTGGGCCTTGATTGGTTTATGTGTTAATCACATGATCAGTCTTTTTTATTGAAGTGTAAGGCACGATCATCTTAATCCTAAAGTCCAAACCTTTATTTCTTGCTTAAACCAATTAGAAATCCTTCTAAACTTTGATCAAACTAGATACTGTTCGTATTCATCTACATTTTGTGTTTATTTATTAAAAACACAAAATGTTAGTGAACAAATTATAATTAATACAGGAGGAATTTTATATAATTGAAATGGGCAGACCAAGCTATGGATCAAACTCGTGGCCATCATATGAGCAACCAAGGATTCGAATCTGAGACCACAGAGTGAGCAAACCTCTTAGTCCCAAGTCTTTACCACTTGACCACCATCTAGATGGTTGGAATTTTATATAATTGAAATGAGCAGACCAAGCTATGGATCAAACTTGAAGAAAATTAACTTAATGATTAACGAATATTTATGAAATATTTATATAATTTGTTTATTTGGAGATATGATGTTAATGTAATATAGTACCTTCCTACTTTCTTTTTTTTTCACGAGAAGAGAGATGGTGTTAAACTTATCAAGGACCATTAACTATATCTCTTACCCCGCATATATCCTTTGAATAATTCAGTTCGAAACACACTTCGTCTCCGTCAATTTGGCCTTTAAATTAATAGCTAGTTCCACAGGTTTAGGTCTCCCGTCACTAAAGAAGCCACTCAACTATCGTAGTTTCATTTTATTTTTTTAATTGCTAGCTAGTTTCAAATTTGAAGGCAAGCAGGCTTGTGAAGTGGAAATATTCTCTTGAAATAATCCATGATAAATAAAGGAGGCTTGTGAAGTGGAAATATTCTCTTTAAATAATCCATGATAAATAAAGGGACTGCCAAATTATGCTTAGCATGAACCAAGAGAATAGGGAGGGCACGCAACTCCAGCAATAATAGAGAAGCCCTTTGGTAAATGACCTTTTCTTAGTTTATCTTCTTCTTCTTTTTCTTAGATTATAATTCTTCAGGGATCAGGATCGATGAACAATACTCATACAAGTCCCGAAGTTCCACTGGTTTGTTAAAGCATAATATCTCATCTTTTCAACTAATTTCGATGCCAATGAATTCACCACTGGAGATTACGATTAAAATGATATAGAAAATACATGCTATGCCACCTGTATATCATATTGCTTTCATTAATTTTAAACTCCTTCAGTAATTACGTATGTCAACCAGGGGGTGGGAGATGCACCATTTCTTTTCAAGGGAGTGTTTTTGCTTTTTTTTTTTAAATGTATTTTTTATTTTAAAAAATATTAAATTAATTTTTTTAAAGTTTTTTTTTATGGTTTAAATATATTGATATAAAAAATTAAAAAAATATATTTTGAAAAGCTCATTGCACCACTATCTCTAACACATCATAATTATTCTATTGATTTTATTGCTAACTATAAGAAATAAGATTATCTGCATTTTTTCTGCGAGTATATTCATTAAAAAAAAGATGATAAATTTATGCTAGTATATTCAGTACTTTGAAGGAAAATAAATTTTGAAACCCACAAGTTAATTTAACCATTACGTGCTTAGCCATAACTCAGCAATTTTCAAGTAGTTGTTGCATGTATCGAAAGCAATTTATGAAATCCTTGCTTGTGTGTATGTGTGTGTCTATAATATATATATATATATATAAACTAGGAAAAAGAATGTAAAAGAGAAAGACACGGTGTAAATACACTTGAAAAGAGCGGCATTAAAGAAGGAGCACAGTGAATAAGGTTGTTATATATAATTACTAGAAATCATGATCATAAACAAAGTGGTTAGGTGCGATGATTTGAAGATCCGATCATGGTGCTAAAAATCAAACAGCTAGAAAAGAGGCCAGTGCAAGAAGACCCGGTGGGGCCTGTTTTGAACAAGTGTCACGTTTATGAATCTGCCTTAATATTTTTATGTTCGAATTCTAATTTCCCACCACGTAGCACCTTGACAAGAATCCCCGCCACGTCTGCCTGTCACGTTTTACGATAAACATTCAAGTTCTTATATTAATTATTTATAAGATTATATTCAATCATGCACTTCAAGGAATTATGACAGATTTTGCTTACTCATGGTTGTATGGATTCTCTGCACATTTGAGCTAAGCTGCTAACAGCTATCCTTCGAGTGCCTGTTAAAATTATTCAATATTACCGATCAGTCTGTACTTTCATTTTTTGTGATACAATTGTTCTGAGCACCTGATAAAATTAAAATATGTAGCATTTATTTAATTCATTAATATTTATTAAAATATTGGATTTTTAATATTTGCTCAACTGGGTTTAAAAAATAAAGTGGCATTTAGATAAATACTGTTTAAGGAGATGTTGTGATACATTCATTAGCTTTTGCTGTGTTAAACAGATCCAGCTATAGTGGCAGGCATGGATACAAAAATGAAAATAAAATAAATACGGGGAAAATACTACTTCGAAATAGAAAATGTATTTACAATCTGATGGATTTTATTTACATGAACTCAGTGCAAACTCAGATCAAAATCTAATTGCTAATGATTTCTAAAAATAGTTCACACACGTGAAAGCTTTGCATTTCAAGGCATATTAGCTGTAGGGGTGATTGCCACAACTTTTCTTTATTCGGGTGCCTGGAAACATATATCATTCGCTTGGTTGCAAATCCTAGATATGATCTCACCAACCCAACATCAAAAATATTGAAAATTAAGGTTCGCAGACCTTATACGTCTCGTGCCCTTTTCTTTTCACTTGGCTGTGATGCCAGGCTTAACGCTCTTCTCGACCTATTCATATGATTTAATCTCGAGAAAGACAAGACCCTAACAATAAGTAAATTCAGTTGTGTTTCCTATTAGTACAGAAAATACCATCAATTGCAAAACCTAATTTCTTGGTAAAAGTAGTCCCGTATAACAAAACATGGTATTCTTACCGGACGATAGAGTTGCTATAAAAATACCATGAGATGATGTACAATCATGTATTTATGCTTGGTTGGAATGCATGGGGACCAAAGCAACGGGGGTTTTTGTCAAAAGAAAGAAAAGAAAAGCGATGGCAGTACACTTGTTATTTTGATGATGGAAAAGGTTGAAGGTAAATTTTTTTTTTTATATATATATATATATGCTGTTCCTTTTCATAATCACTGCCGAACTAGTGTACATCCCTATGCACTTTTAGTTAGGCCGAAAAAAAGTAAAGTGCATTGCGAAGACAAGATTGATCGAACGATCAATCAGAGCAAGATACCTGTAAGCACTGATACTCCACTTAGTAGCCAAGACAGAAGAAGGAACGACGTTAGCTTTGTAAGAAGTGATCCTCCACTTCATAAAGAGGCCAATAGTTTTGTAAAAAGTGAAATCAAATGATGACACCATCTCCACCTTCCCGGGATGGATGGACAAAATAAATTGTGTGACTTCCATTTACGCTCAAAGCTAGTCTACTTTCATAGAACGCACATCCCTGGAAAGTGGAAGCTCAGGTTGCAAACAACGCCACGGCATATTTGACGGAGGCTTCAAAATTCCCATTGCAAACAGCTATGAAGTTGTAGATGGCTGTCACATTTTTTTTCCCTGTTTCTCACTCTTGGTGTCTGAAATGTTCATTTCTCCACGCATAATTTCATTTTCTAAAGAAAAAAATACACATCCAGGACACCCATCCAATACTCAGTAGAAGATATTTACCTAAGTCCTTGGAATATGACAAGGAATTGAATATACTCCAGCAAGGTTTTACTCACATGCCTAGCATTAGATTTCAGTGACATTTATTTTACAGGTAGCATTTTCTCAAGTACAGAGAGAAGCAACTATATGCATGCACAAGTTGGAACACAAATCCTACCCACTCAAGTGCCATGAGTCTATGGCACTGTTTTTTACACAACTACAGACGGATGCCAAGGATCTTCACATATAAACATCAAACAGACAGTCCATACCTATCTGCGCTTACATGTCCATGTCATCAAATATTTCTCCATCCTCCTCATAACTTGAGTCATCCATGAGAAATCCTTCAGCAACCAAGTTACTGCCACAAACAGAAATAGCAAAACCAATAAAAAAAAAAAGAATCCATTAACTTTGATGTCCAAAAGCTTAAAAAGACAACATAAAATAAAGCAAAACATATCAACCCACCTAAAACAGCAGAAACGGAAGCTCACAACCCTCTTTAGTTTTCTGTTGTAGAAAAAGAAATTGAAAGACCAACTGTTGGAAAAAAAAAAAGAATCCATGTGAAAACTCTTCCTTTAAGCAGAACTAATTTTTATTTGAAGGCTAGAAGGTGACAGAAACTTACATGGCTCCTTTCTCTAATGATGGGTCTGCATCAGAATCAGGATCGTAACTGTAGATTTCACACTCTGATAGTTTTACAACCTGCACCACAATATTATCACAACATTGCCTCTTGGTACAACATGCCTTTGGTTTTTTGAGTAAGCTCACCTCATCTAGAGCCTTGTATAATGTTTCCAGCAAGGAGCTGCCCTCATTTTCCTCAATCCATGCCTGCACAGATCATTGAATCAAGGAAATAAGGCTCAGAATATTTAGCACGATAAAGCTACTCATAATATCACAATTGCCATCCAAGAATCTGAAGCAGTTAGCTGGTACCCTTGATGCTTCAAACATGTAGCTATCAAAAATCTGCTTAAAAGAATCCCAGCTTTCCTCTGTGAAGAACTGGTGGGCATTCACAGCACTGAAAACCGCAATGGAGGGGAATATCGTAAATTAAGGAAACCAGAAAGAATAATACTAATGTGTCCAGGTAGAATCTGGCTATGAAACAAAACTGATATTAAACAGAAACCAGGGCAACCATACAAATGATTAGCATCAGATTTGGGAAATGGAGAGACTTGAACTCTCAGCTCCTACTAGAGCAACAGTATGTGAACTGTCTGTCAAACCTTCTGACAACACTCCCAATGTAGTTGAGAAAGGATTATATAGTGGGTTGCCATGTCGCCCGAAAAGCTGACAGTAGCATTACCCATAATCCTCCTTTGACAAATAAATACATTGTATAAACAAACCTTTCGACAACACTCCCAGTGTAGTTAAAGAAGGATTGTATAGTGGGTTGCCAAGTCACAGGAAAAGCTGACAGTAGCATCACCCATAATCCCCCTTTGACCATCTGTGAAAAATACAAACACATAAACAATGAGATACAATGAAAGGTACAGTGTTACCTGAAATCATAATCCGGATACATGCGATATAGCGTAAGAACCAGGTAAATCAACGTCTTTCGGCTGGAATGAGCATAAAGAAAAACCAGTCAAACAAACATAAGAGACTGACCAGTATTTTCAAAGCTACCTCGATAAGATATAAGATTCACCACCTGGATCTGCTCAATAAAAATTCAGCTGGTGACGATGAGTCTGTATCTGAAGACTTCCCAAGATAATCAAGCATCTAAAGTGGAAGCAGTTATGGAAACCACCACCACCCAAAAAGAAAGAACTAAAATTTAGATCTAAGGTACCAAAACTCCACCATCAAAAATAATATTTTGCAATTTTGCACCTTCTACGGGACTGCATAATAATCTTAGGGGAAATATAATTACAGCATCTAAAGTGGAAGCGGTTATGGAAACCACCACCACCCAAAAAGAGAGAACTGGAATCTAGATCGAAGGTACCAAAACTCCACCATCGCAAATAATATTTTGCAATTTTTCACCTTCTAAGGGATAGCATAACAATCTCAGGGGAAATATAATTAGACAACTCGACCAAGAGATAAGAAAAAATAAAAAACAAAGGAAGCATGCAATGCTTTATTAAATTAAATATTCCAGAATCACCTCATTCTCCAAACTGAGTGAGAGCTTTTTGTCCGTTCCAGTGTGTTTACCTTGAGAAAACACAACACGCATGTATATATATTTGAAAAAAAAAACAGATTTCAAAATCAAATTCCAGTAAGTCACAGATTTCAATTTCGGACTTACAAGAGTAAGGTTCAAGATATCCCTTAATTGTTCGTTCTCCGAGATTTAAATGACTTAAGAATTCATTCATTCTGGACCCAGGAAAAAAGGCACAAAATCAAATTCAAAATGACAGATTATGAAAAGGAAACTAAGGGGAGGAAACAAACAAAACTAGAACAGATTTTTACCGTTCCAGCGGCGTATATTCTAAGAACTTCATGCTGAATGTTTCTGGAAAAAGATTAAACAAAAACAACAAGCACAGCATGGAGACAGATCAGTTAGATTGAAGGAGATAGAAATTGGTCACAAACAACTCAATTCGGTGCTAATTGAGAAATAAACAAAGGGAGATGATTGATTAGTGCACCTGAATTGAAGTCGAGATCTGAAACAATTTACCGTGATATTTTGCTAGAATTTAAGCGGTTTTCTGTCGGAGAATCGATGAGGTACGAACCCGGAATTCTATCGAATATTCGATTGTAATTGGTTGCTGGTTCGGCCTTTATTTTTAGATAAGGTTCGTGCGTTGACTCGACATTGTTGGGCTGGATTAGACTCTGACCCAATAGCCCTCCAAGAACGATCTGAGAAAGTCCGGTTGGTTAGCTATGGCCTTGGGTTTCTTCGACGAAAACGTTTCGATCATATGAGATCATTTTTCGATTTTTTATGTGGGAGTAATTTTCAAAACAAGGAAAAAAAAAGAAGATAAATGGTATAATCATTATTGTTTTTTTTTAATGATTATTCTTTGCTGGTTTAATTAAATAGCTTTTTTTATAATAATGTTGTGTGTTCTTTTGTCAGGCACGTGACCCATTTTTCATAAAAGCTTTCACGAGGTCAGAAGAATTTCAATTGTAGAACTCAAATTTGCATCAAACTCTTCGACTTCCAATTCATCAAGTATTATCAATGAATAATTTAGTATTATTAAAATATTAATTTATTGACTCGCATCCATGTGCTCTACGTAGCTTAAATCAAGTTCAATATATTTTCTTTTTAAAAGCATAAAAAAATAGATTTAAAAAAAAATCACATGTGTCCTAAATCTTCAACTTTTTATTTTATTATGTGATAGATCTAGAATCAATTCAATACTAAATAATAAAATTTAATAAAAACTAACAGGTGAATAAGAGAGCTGAAAAAAACAAATGGCACTGGGAGAAGGATCACATACATAGGCTTTTATTTATTTCTTATTTTATAAAAGATGGACAACTTATTGTCAATTATTCAAAAAATAAATCTAATAATTTAGAGTCTGATCTTAGCGGGGTCAATGAAAAACTCGATTATTTTAAAAATAATATTAATAGATTAATTAGAGACAACTCATGTGACCCATAATATCAATCAAGGCAACCAGATCAATACCTTGATCGAGTCTTATAACCACGAAACCAGCAAGAATTTGAAAATCTAAAAAAATACATTAAATGCAAAGTGGCCATCACCAATGACGACATAGCTGGTAATTCAACCCTGTGAGATTTGCGAAATAGGAGCTACGGGCTTGACTTGTCCGTTACAACTGCCAAGTATCTCGTTTCTCGAATTTTTTTTTAATATAATAGTAATTTAACATATTTTTTTATAATTATATTAAAAATTAAAAATTAAATTTTTACAAACATTACCTGTTAAGAATCATTTTCGACAAGCTCCCTCGATTATTACTGGTTTATTTTTCATGTGTTTAGCTGTGTATTGATCCTAAATTATCTGGAATATTATAAAAAACAATGGATTATCAAAAAAAAATTTATATCAATATTAAACTAGGTATGAGAGTTTAAATTTAAAATTTTTTAACTTGATTGTTCAAATAACCTAAATTTTAAATTAATATCTGTAAAAATTATTCTAACATGATTTATTGACCGAATAGATTTAAATTGAGAAGAAATTTAAAGAAAGAAAAAAATATTATATTGAACTTATTTTTTATTTAATAAAAAATATAAAAATCAATTTATAATTAGTTAGATCTTAAATAGTAAAATTTAATAAAAACTTAACTAAATTAAAAACTAAAAATAAACAAATGACCACCAAACAAAGCCATGTGCCTGTACAGAAAGGTCCAGGGCCAGAGGCGGCCGACGAGTTTGAGCCTCTCTTTTTATTTTCATTTCATAAAGGAGCTGTCCCCTCTCTTATTATTATTTTTTTATTTTTAAAAATAAGCTATCCATATAAATAGTTAAACGGATCCCAGTTCATGTTTTAGCTGTATTGATAATTACCTTCTTGATCCATAAAAAGGACTAACTTTTGTCTAGTTATCTGTGGCAAATATCCATCCTATCCCTTGTTCTCCAAATTTAAATGTCTGGCGGGGAAAAAAACATGAAATTCTGGTCATTGGCAACTGGACTCGGATAAATCATTAAAAAATGATTAATTTGCAACTTTTTATAATTCAAGAACTTAAAATCAGACCCTTTGCAAACCAACCCCCTCTCCCCTCCATGCATCAATATTGTTTACTATTAATCCAGTTATTGCTATTTACTATGGCTATTAAATCCATTATTTTCACAGTGACATCTCCCGATGTTAATGTTTTTATGACTTTTTAGAAAAATAATATTTCATTAGTTATATCTGACCTTTTTAATTTAATTCTGATAGTATAAACTATGGCAATCATTGATAAAGGCAAACCAGCCAGGTGTTTTATCAATTTTGAGGTCAACTCACCAGATACAAAACAGGCGTCAGCAAGAACTAGTTTAAAGGATCCGCTATGTCGTTGGAGGGATTAATTATTATTTTTTTTACATTAATAAAAAATATTTAGAATATCATTATTATCATAGTAGGTAAATCTTAAAAAAAGTTTATTTATTTTTTATTTAATTTAAAATTGAAATTAAACTATATAATTAATTATTTTATTGATTAAGTTATTCTAGCTGGTTTAAAAACAACTCAACTAGTCATTAAAAAGCACTTGAGGATAAAATTAATAGAAAAAAAATATTTCAATCTAACTTTTTATTTTTAAAATTAAAATTAAATTCTGTAATAATTTTTTTTTTTTGATATGACTCAATTAACCATGTTAGTGCATTGACTCAGTTAGTTTAAAAACAGCCTCACTATTAATCTGTAAAACAAACACGGACAAAATAAAAATAAGAATAAAATGAAAAAAATCAACCTAGATTGTTTAAATTAAATTATTCAGGGTTACTAAAATGACTTCATATATCTAAAGGTAACCTAGATAGTTGTTGAAAATATGGAGAAAAAAATGATGAAAAAAATTAATTTATATTGGTCTTTCTAGTGTAAAGTAGTTTTCTTGTCAACGTGATTTACATGAAAAATTAATTATTTTTTTAATATCTAATGGTGTTGTGAAAAATAAATTAAAAAATATTTTTTATTATTAGGTTATAACATGAAAAATAAATTAAAAAATAATTTAATAATAATTTAATTTTTCTTTTCAAGTATATCGAATAACATGGATCAAATCTGATATATAAAAAAATTAAAATAAGATGAATTTAAAAAAAATAATAATTCAAATTTTATTACTAAAATAAATAAACAATAACAAAAAAAATAAAAAACAATTTTGACAGATAAAAAAAAAATTAATCTTATAAATTATTTTAAATAGCATAAAATGAAAGAACACTAAAGCTGGTAAATAAAAAAGATAACTAAGAAAAGAATGATAGAAAAGCAAATGATAAAAAATAGGGACAAAAACTTTATATAAAAGTTAAATAAAAGAATGATAGAAAAGCAAATGATAAAAAATAGGGACAAAAACTTTATATAAAAGTTAAATTAAATTAAATTGTACCAAGTAAAATTGAAAAATCATAAAAAATTTTAAACAAAATAATTATCAACCAAAAAAATAATAAGTAAATATAATATAACAAATAAATAATATAATTTTTTATTCTTTAAAGGAGAGAATAATAGCCCTGAAATATTATTTTCTTTAATAATATTAGTAAACATATAATACAGTTGAAGGTTTATATGAAAGAAACGCGGAAGTGAAACAAAAAAAAAAGGAGCTGAATTGAAAAAAAAAAAAAAAAAAAAACCTTCGCTGTTCATCCATTTCCCAACTCTTGTAGGTCCATCAAATTTTACACATGTAATTTACATATCCAGCAAGCGGTTTGGCTTTTGGGTTTTCGCCGGTAATTGACCCGCCTTTCTCGAAATACGCTCACCACCCTGTTGCTGCCCACTTTCTAAATTCTTACATACATAACGCATACAAAATAAAAACGAAAAACAGATCTCCACCTTCCTCGTCCTTCTCTAAACCTCAGGAGGGAAAAATCACTGAAAGGGTTTCCATATATATCGAAACAACCAGAGCTTCTTCTTCCTGCTTTACAATAATAATTTTATCATGTCCATGTCAGAAGCATGCGTGATTCTTTTTGCTATCATGCTTTTGCTAATCAGCTCTAAAGAAGCGGCGTCGTTTCAGTCGGGATCCCGTTCGATCCTCCGAGCTGTAAGCGGCGAAAACAAAGCGGTGGTTGATTACGCTGTCGATTTGAATAGCACGAATTTCGATTCTGTTCTTCGTGACACTCCCGCCACTCACGCCATCGTTGAGTTTTTTGCCAACTGGTCAGTTAATCTCCATCCCAAACCACCTAACTGTTTCATTTATTTATTTATTAAATGAAGTGGCTTAATTTTCAAAATTTTTAGCTTTGAAATAGGAAATTATTTTATGTATTAATCAATAAAGCAGTGATTTTCAGCACAGAACTATAGATGAATTTCCTAGAGGGATAATCAAGAACTGAATTGTGATAAGCTTCTAGAGAGTAGTGCAAGGATTAAAATTTCTTTCAATACAAACTGTACCTTTTCTGCTCAACAATTTTTTAGGAGCAATGTGTTCGTTAGTTTGATTATACCACAAAATTCCATCATTTACTGTGTTATATTCCATCGAGGAAATAGAAAGACAGTTATAGCAGAAAAGACTGTTACTTTGAGGTGTTGGTTATGTCTTCTTCTTTTTTTATACTGGCTTCTACAATTCAGTTTACAGAATTCAATGTACTGAATTCAGTGAAGATTTTGCCAAAAAAAAAAGAAAAGAAAAAGAAAGACACTGAATACTGCAAAAATAAAAAACTTGCAATGCCTTCCCTTTTATGGAAGCACTGTAGAATTTCCCCTATCTGACCAATATAGTATAGTTTGGAATTCAGCTGTTTGACAAAACATGAAATGTGAAAATTTTCAATTGGATCTGTTTTAATCACATAGTAATCAGTTTCTTGTTCCAATTCGTATTGTGTCTGTTAGACTTTCCATAAAACATCTTGGTCATATTTAATCACATAGTAATCAGTTTCTTGTTCCAATTCGTATTGTGTCTGTTAGACTTTCCATAAAACATCTTGGTCATATTTAATCACATAGTAATCAGTTTCTTGTTCCAATTCGTATTGTGTCTGTTAGACTTTCCATATAACATCTTGGCTATATTAGATGGATTGACTGTTGAATATCATATATAGAGTAGCTTAAAGAAAGGTATCAAAACTGAGAAAATGATAGAAAGAATACAGCAGTGGTGCAATGAATATAATTAACGTTTTATGTCTGTTATAACTATTAATTTTGATACTTGCTGCTGCATTGGGGTCAACTTACTATTCATCACTTTGTGTATTTAGCAACTGTTCCAAGAGAATCGAGTTCTCATAACCTCGTATAAAATTTGATATCTTCTCTTGTGTCACTGTTTCAAAGCCCCCCCTAAATATTTTCTTCGCATGATCCACAGTTTATTGTAAGGTATAATAGAGTAATGTTGCTTATGCTGGTTGCTAATGTAGCCTGTACTATTTCATCAATTTGTGTTGATTTTCCAGAACTGAAAAAAACATTTGCAGTCTGAAATGATAGAAGAACTTTACAATAATAAAGCTTTATTTGTTTTGGCTATCATTCCTAAGACTAGAACCACTTCTAGATGGTTTTTTTGAGCTAGTCAGCTCATACGGGCCACCGTGGGCCCATCTGCTACAAGCTTAAAGGGGATATAAAATTCCTTCTTCAGTTCATGGTTTAAAGTGGAGACAACCAGTTGGTGCACTGATGTTTTAAGCTGAGAGGACAAAAGTATATTCCTTTCAGTTTACTGTTACTTCCCTGATGATCACTACCCAGTGGTCCATGTGAGTCAATGTGGCCTTGTGTTGGTTTTTCCATGATTTCTCCTTCATCTCAATTTGGCTTTGTTGAAATTTTGATATTTCATGGGACGATTAAACAATTAAAGATTCTAATCGCTTAAACTATACTAATAACAAATTGTTAAGCTGATTAAGTAATCTTTGGCATAGATATGAGATTTTCTGCATTTATCCAATTCATTTTACACACACACACATGTAGAATCATGTATCTGCTGGCCAAATTTTCGTTTGTTCTCTTCTATGTTGTCTACTGCTGGATGTGTTGGATTCTCAAAACCAGGTTAATCTGTTTGCATGTGTAACAATAAATTGAATACCTATTTTACTCAACCAACAAAAAATTATTAAATTGTCAAATCATCAAATAATACAGCAACATATTCTCATGCAGATTATTTGTTGAATCATATCTTGTTAATCGCAAAACCCCTTCTCCCTACATGAAAAGAAAGCATCTCTACATGTGTGGTGAAATGCCAGTTATTACATCTTCTATATGATTGATGTATTGTTCATGTCTTCTTTTATACAATATCATTAAGTTATATGACTCTGTTTCCTCTATGTGCAATCACTGTCTTTTTCAGGTGCCCTGCTTGCAGAAATTATAAGGTATTGTATCTTACTTTTTTGAATTAGCTGTTTTTGTTTTTTTTCCTTATTCTGTGAGCTTCAAATGTGCAGCCCCATTATGAGAAGGTTGCAAGGCTTTTTAATGGGCCTGATGCTGTGCATCCTGGCATTGTATTGATGACAAGGGTGGATTGTGCTTTGAAGGTATATGTATACTGTCTTCTTGATTTTTTTTATACATGCTGTGGTCTTATTCTACTCCTTCCAAATTATTTTGCAGTGCACAGAAAATTACTTGTTTCCATAAATACTTAAATTGGGCTTTCTTAGGAAAACTTTATGTCTGCACAAATTTAAAAGAGAAAAAGGACGAAGGCTATATGTGTATTTTATTGCATGGAATAATTATAAGAGTGTCATTTGTTACAGCACATCTAGATAATGTATTTGAAGGCAATACTTTATTGGTTTTCCAATTCTTGTTTTCATGTCCTTGGTATGTCGTGTATCCCTTCTCACAGTGTCCTTTGCCATAACCCTAGTTACATGTCGAAAGTTGGAATGATGTGTACTAAGCTTTTGTTTTTTATAACTTTTCTAAAGAATTGTTTTTTTTCTAATCTTGAATGGACTATCGCTATGGTCTGGGAAGACCATTTCATCAAGTGTCTCTTGAAACTCGTATGTTTTTCTAATTGACAAATATATGTTCATTTGTCTTCGAGAACTTCTATTGCTAGTCATTTGCAGTTATATGGAATTTCTAAAGGTGGCGAAAGGATGAAATTTATAACCTAGGCTTTGATAAAAAAGTGTTCCAACTATATCAAATGATTGGTGATTTGTGCAAAAGATGGTAGTTGATCATATTGGCACAAATGTCTTCTGACCCCATCACACTATTGGTTTAGCTTTCTCCCATCAATGATTCTGTTTGTAAAGTTTCTGCTCTCTTAGCTCTATTGCAGTCTCAATTGATAAACATGGGATACTTGGTGATTAGTCCTTTAACTTGTTTGGCAGCACAGATAAACAATAAACTCTGTGATAAATTTTCTGTGAGTCATTATCCTATGTTATTTTGGGGTCCACCTTCTAAATTTGCATCTCACGGTGTGAAACCTAAAGAAGAGAAGAGTGAAATACACATGATTGATGATGGACGGACAGCTGAACGTTTGGTTAGTTGGATCAATAAGCATTTGGGCAGGTATGGGATACTCAGAACTATCACTTGTTTAAGTGAAATCTTCATATTGTAATTTACATACCTTTACTTCAAATGTGTGTGATGTTAAAATTTATCAATATCGTTCCTATTAAACAGTCATGTATCAAATTTCTCCATAAGTAGAAAAAAATTGGATAAAAATTGTATTTTCCATGTATTCCCTTAAGTCAGTTGAATTTATTTTTTCTGTGGTATTGTGATTTATTTTTTCTGTGGTATTGCTAGTAGGAAAATGTTTCTATGTCATATTTTTATTGCATTATGTTTGCGACATATGCACATGATAAATTCTTTTGTTAATTTTGTGATATAAATGCTTAACTACAGTTTAGGTTTATCTTGAATATGTAAATCAGAAGATGCTGTATGTGCTAGAGTCACCCACAGCTTGTGCCTTGTGCTTGTTATTTTTTTAGTCAGAGAAATGGGCTGTTGTAGTGCATTGACATATGTTTTCTTATTAACTTTATTTTTTAATTGAAATCTGTTGTTAAAAGTTTCTGATTTTGGCAATGTATGCTTTATTGTTTCTGTAATACTGGATGTTGGCTTCACTCCTGTGCCCTGTTACAACCTTCTTGATTGTTTGCAGCTCATACAGCTTGGACGATGAGAAATTTGAAAATGAGCATCTTCATTCAAACACATCAGACCCTGGACAGGTTTCTGTTTGCATAGTTCAGATTTGCTTTGTTATTTTTAATAACAATAATTTCATTAATTTAATATATTAACTTCTATGCTGCACAACTTGTGTGAAAGATTGCACGTGCTGTGTATGATGTTGAGGAGGCTACAGCCTTTGCTGTTGAAATCATACTCGAACACAAGGTAGACATTTCCCCTCTGGTTATGTTTCACGGGGGCGCATACTCATTTGCACTGTCTCCTTTCTCCACTCATGATTTAAATGCTTGTTCTGCAGATGATCAAACAACACACTCGGGTTTCACTCATTAAATTTCTTCAACTTTTAGCGGTTCATCATCCTTCAAAGAGGTAAAGACCATCTTCTTTGAATGAAACTTTCCGTACTCAATCCAGTAATTGCTCCGTTCATCTACTCTAGATTATTTGTATTAGGTGCCGGAAGGGAAGTGCAGAAGTGCTTGTGAACTTTGATGATTTATGCCCACCAGATATGTGGTCACCTGACAAACAGGAAGAAGTCAGTAATGGCAAGGGCATGCTAGGGAATTTCCAGATTTGTGGGAAAGAAGTTCCTCGAGGATATTGGGTAGGTACTTTTCTCTTTTGATAATATTAAGCATTAGCCTACCATAGCCAATTTAGGACTGAAGTGTAGAGTAATCAAATTGAACTATTTAGGCATGTTTTGACGTGAACTGACAGTGGTAGCGTGTATATAGTTTTGGCTGATGTATTTTGATATTTTGGATTGTGTTTAAATGTATATAGTTTTTGCGGATGCATTATGATGTCAAATCTACAATTACGTTTCATGGGGGTGCATACTCATCTGCATTAATGAGTTTGGAAATGGTATCATGTCAGTTAATTTCAGTGAGATAGCTGACAATTTTTGAACTAGGACTTGCTCTGTTAAATCACCGTATTTTTTTAAATTATTGTCTATGTTAGTGCTTTGTTTGGGCTGTTTTTTTCTTCCTCTAGCCATCGCTTCAAGTAAGTGAAACGTGGGGGAACATAGTATCATTTTATTCATTGTTTTCAATATTGAGGACTGCGTCATTACATTTCTGTAGCTTTTCAGTAATTTTAGTGTTTGCAAGGCACTCATTCATCTATACGATAAGAGCTAGATAAGAGCTAACCAAGTTTGTAAATTTTCAAAAAATCCATTCTAATGCAGTTTCCATCATTTAGTTTTTGTGTAGTCCTTGTAGTTTTAGAATTTTTTTTTTTTTTTTGAGAAACTGAAGATTTGTTTGTGAGATCAAACAATGATGTATGCCTAAATTTTGTTGACGATATTTGTTACTGCCCTTTCTTCCTATGGTTAGCTTATACCATTTTGTGCCATATGTTTAACCATGTCTTATTTCTTGTTACTTTGCAAATTGCTAGATTGATTTTTAAATGGCCTTGTGTGTTCTTTCTCAGATGTTTTGCCGTGGCAGCAAGAATGATACCAGGGGCTTCAGGTAACAAGCTATTCTCCTTCATTCAATTATTTACAGGACTAATACTTTGTTTAGAATGTTTTAAGTTTTGATATAGCAATTTATCCGGTTATCCATACACTTGAGACAGCGAGTTCATGTGTAATAGTGCTACTTTACTTGATATGGCAAGCCGCATCCAACCTAAGCCTAACCTACTATTTTGTTAGTCTTGTATCTGTTCCTGTTCGATTATTCCTCATAGTGAGTTCTTCAGCTTGCTTGGAAAGGCTATGTATATTAATAAATGTGAATCATATATTGTCATGTTCTGAGGCCAATCATCTCCATTGTACCATCACTTGTTAGTTGTTATGGCCGAAATGGAGGAGCGATCCGCTGCTTCAGTTTTCTGAACATTTTCCAAGATCATAGGCAAAAAATTGCAGATTTGCCATCAGATGCAAGAATCATTCCCTTCTACTGATAGCATTAGCTCGCTCTCACCTCTGAAATAGCAAATTTAAAGTGCATGGCAGTTTAATTCTTTGGATCGGAAAAGAGCATAAATTGCTTTTACTTTTTGGGTGCCATTAAACTTGTATCTGTTCCTGTTCGATTATTTTGTTAGTCTTGTATCTCTTTTACTTTTTGGGTGCCATTAAACTTGTATCTGTTCCTGTTCGATTATTTTGTTAGTCTTGTATCTGTTCCTGTTCGATTATTCCTCATAGTGAGTTCTTCAGCTTGCTTGGAAAGGCTATGTATATTAATAAATGTGAATCATATATTGTCATGTTCTGAGGCCAATCATCTCCATTGTACCATCACTTGTTAGTTGTTATGGCCGAAATGGAGGAGCGATCCGCTGCTTCAGTTTTCTGAACATTTTCCAAGATCATAGGCAAAAAATTGCAGATTTGCCATCAGATGCAAGAATCATTCCCTTCTACTGATAGCATTAGCTCGCTCTCACCTCTGAAATAGCAAATTTAAAGTGCATGGCAGTTTAATTCTTTGGATCGGAAAAGAGCATAAATTGCTTTTACTTTTTGGGTGCCATTAAACTTGCGTATGAGTGTGGATGGCTTCTATTAACATGTTTATGAGATGGTTTTTAGTATTTGTTGCTGCTTGAGGCTTATCTTCTCTTACAAAAGAAGGCATATCTGTTGTCAGTAATATAAAACTCAGCATCTTAAGTAGTGTTTTCTCATACCATGGAAACCAAACCCCTGTTCTTGTGGAACAAACTATAACTGTTATAAAATTCCGCTACAGTTGAATTGTTTAACGAATTACCTTCCTTGATTCATTATTTTGTTTCTTCATTTGCAGCTGTGGTTTATGGGTTCTACTGCATTCACTCTCTGTGAGGATTGAGGATGGAGAGAGCCAGTTTGCATTCAGAGCTGTATGTGATTTTATCCACAACTTCTTTATTTGCGAGGATTGTCGTCAACATTTTTATCAAATGTGTTCAAGGTAAAAACAACTCAGAATAAGTTAGCTTTAGGTTCTCAAGCTCCTTCCAACTTATATAGGCTGTTCCAATTTGCAGCGTCACCGTCCCTTTCAACACATCCCGTGACTTTGCCCTTTGGTTGTGGAGTACCCATAATAAAGTCAACAAGAGATTAATGAAAAAGGAAGCTTCTCTAGGAACCGGTGACCCCAAGTTCCCAAAGGTTATTTGGCCTCCAAAACAGCTCTGCTCTTTATGTTACCTCTCTCATAACCGGAGAGAAAATGCAACCAGCCAAATAGATTGGGACATGAATGAAGTATACAAGTTCTTGACTGGTTATTATGGCAAAACACTTACATCTTTGTACAAGGAGAAGGTTCGTCTTGGGGATGAAGTGACTGATGGGGCTATTGTAGATCTGGTGGCCTCAACAAATGCAGTTGTGGTTCCTGTGGGGGCTGCGTTGGCAATCGCTCTTGCTAGCTGTGCATTTGGAGCACTTGCTTGCTGCTGGCGTTCACGGCAAAAGACCCGGAAGTATTACCACCAACTACACTCTTTAAAGAACATTTGATATTAGCGGGGACGATAAGTTTTTTCAAATTTGATAAAAAGTATTAAACCGAAGTTTAAAATGTTCAGGTGAATTTTCTTATTTGTTTTCCTTCCCCAATATTTCAGGCCAAGGAGAAGCTGGAGCTAAGATAGTTAAAAGGACAAAACTATACACGGTCATTAAGGTGCCCAGTTGGGTTCAATCAGGCTCTGAATAGGTATCCAGATTACAATCTCACTGACCTGCTTTGAGGTCCTACTCTGTACCATATTTTGAAAATTTCCTTCTGAGCACGCTTTTGGATTGTACAGATTAATATTATAATTTCAGTCTTACAAGCGATCATTATCTCCCTCTTTTTTTGTTTTTTTTGTTTTTTCTTTTTATCTCACTTTAGAAAACTGCAATGATCCACGGTTTAGGATATTTTTTTCTCCTGAGGAAAAGGATGGATCTTACTAAGAAATTGAATCTGCTGTTTTAAAAGGGTATGACCGATCCCTTTCATCCACTGGATTTTACATCTGGCATGGGAGATTAGTTCAGTGTCAAGTTTTTGAACACAAGCACGATGTGTTAGCTCAGAGTCTGCGTTTGCTGGTGTGAAAATCTTTTCTATCGAACTTAATTTTTTTCCCTGCAAATTATATGGTTGAATTATATTTCTTTACAGTGGATTAGGCCTCTTCTATCCTCGGGACTCTGATTGTTACTAGTTTAGCTGATGTAAAACTTTGTCTCAAGTCATGCGCTATTATCGCAAAGAGATTGGATATCAAATTCTAGTCGCTACGTATAGAAAGAGAGGCTTGCCCTCCTTAGGTAAGCCAAAAATAATGGAAAAGAAAAAACGGATTTTAGAGTTACAAGAGGAAGAGGAAAGCAAAAATAACAGATTAAGAGAACGAACTAGTTTTTATTTCTAGCGGCAATTTAAGACGTCTAAGGATCTTTCCCATTCAATTTAAATCCTTGCATTGTGCTTCGCGTGCCTGGAATAATCATATACTATTGGCATAATTATAGACATTCTTCACTGAAACTTGGGCTCCATCATCACATGTAAGGTCCCTTGTTATCATGATTATTTCAGGCACGCGAAGCATAATGCAAGGATTTAAGTTCTTTGCTTGCTCCTTTTATAAAAGGTTGGAAGAAACCACCCAAGATTAGTGACATGGGGGGTCTTTGTCCAGTTATGTGGGCTTCTCAATCCTCATCTTATAAAATCATCATGATTTTTAGTGAAGAGCATAACCAACTGCAGAAGTTCTTTCCTAAGACAGAATTGCAGGAAAAAATGGGTGTCCACAATTCGGACTGCTCCAGTTTGGGAAGCTTTCAAGTCCCCCAAGAACAAGTAATTCGGTTTTCCCTGTTACAGATATGAATCCAGAGATTCCGCAATCAAACTGAACGCAAATAACAGAACCAATTGATATTTCAAGTAGAAGTGCTATGTCAGCTTCTTCTTCTTCTTCTTCTCGTTTAGACGTAAATGCTAAACTACTAGAAAACCAAACGGCAAGCCTTCAAACATGAGCAAGTATATTTTAGTTGTTGATAATTTGACTACTAATTTCTTCATATATATGTTTGTATATACAGTGGAACTTATTTGACTGTACAGAGTATTTAAATGATGGAGCAGCAACGAAAATGCATATCTAAGAATCTAAATCACAGTTGTTTTCCAGGGAACCATTGTTTATCTCCCTGACAACAATAAGACTTTCTTTCAGAATCCAGAACCCATTGAACTTTTCCCAGTGAGAAAGCACCTTGGAAATTTGATCTTTCTTTTTTTTACAGTTGACAATCAAACTATCTCCATCTATCTTGAAACAAAATAGTAACTTGACGCTTGATGGAGTCTAATGAACATTTATTATATGTGGCCGAGGCTGCAGGGTTGAATGCTCAGCATCTTCATCATATGAATGAATTGATGAATTTGGAGGCGCCTAATGATCAACAACGCAGTCAAAAAATAGGAAAACCAAACTTGATGAGCATTGAGTCTATAGTCAGCTCAACATCTTGTCTTAAATGTAGAAAAGAAGCAAAGGGTTGTATCCAGTAGCCAGAACTCACCTGATGGAGGCGGCGACGCTGGAGAGCAGTTAGTGCTTTTAACATGACATAGATTGGAAGAATGATCCCAGCAATTCTTAGAAATATCAACTGTCAAACAGAGCAAGAAAGTGTAAGCCTGTGCTTTGCACACATGATTTTCATCAATGTTTTTTCCAAATAAAATAGTAATCCAACTTGTTTTACCATAAACACTGGGAATGAGATATTGTTGGTTCCATTAAGAATGAGAGGAAGAGTGTGCCTTAGAATTAAAAGAACCATGAACTGCAAAAGAACAAGAAGAGTAATCAGATTGTAGAACACCATGACGCAACAAGATTTCTATTAAAAAAAAATTTAAGAACATTGTCTGATAAAATAGAAACATGTACTTCTGAGAAATGAATGCCCATAACATGTTGTATCTCTTTCATATGTCAAAGTTCGCCGGGAAAATATCCTCTATAATTTGATCAAAGAAAGTAGAGAGACTTACAATCACAGCAATCAAGCGACAGAAGATCGTGTTTCTTGCAGTTGAAGCTGAATACTCATAATAGTCAGTATTCAGGAAGTTATGTTCAGATGAGACCACTGCTATGAAGCGAGGACCATTTAACTCCCTTCTAGACGTCTCCCAATTTCCCCTGATAAAAATGTTGGAGCACATTGTTGAGGTTCTAGTGAAATGGAAAAACAATTAGATTAATGTCATACGAAAACCAACAAGCACTCCAGATTACCTAAAGTTCATTGGAAACCCAATTTGGAACAGGGGTGGTGGTGCTGTATAACCAGGCTTGAACTCCTGAAACCAATCCAATTTATTATCATTAAAATTATGGTTCAATTTGTTGATGGCAAAGACTAGACCCTCTTGTAAACTACGAAGATTCCCTACAGCCAAAGAATAGTAACTAGATTGAAGCTATATGAAAGAACGCAACACACCTGGAGGCATATCTCACAGATAGTGTTACCCTTCTCATTACACCACCTCTGTATACACCTACGATGAGCATACTGCAATATGAAGAACCAGTCAGACATGGCACGCTACAAGTGATCACTACTGAAGGCCAAGTCAAATGACTTTAAAAGAGACATGTTAAACTGGAACAGTTGGCAAAAATCATATATAGACCGATGCATCCTCTATCTATATGACATTATGATATTGCAAGCTGGTTTAATGACAAGACAAACATCAACTCAACTTTTTATATTTAGTATACTGATCTTTGTTTACTGGAAACAGGAAAACACCTTCAAGTTTTCTTGACGGCTAAACAGTAAGGGGGGGAAAGAAGCAAGGTGACAACATATGGGAGGAATACGATCAAATTACTATATCAACCCCACCTAGAATACGCCAACAATCAAATCCCTGGGGGTAGATTATTTAGGTATACTTTTCAACTATAAACAAGAAAACTGACGTCACCTGGCCCAAGTTAGGCACGTCTCAGTATGTTTTTCAACACCAAACATGCAAATTCAGATCAACCAACCCAACTTAAGAACTTTCATCAACATTGATGCTTGACTGCCTCGGCTATAAGCTATCTACCAAACTTTCCATTTTCCTCCAGGAAAATAAGGAGGGTGTCAATGTTGATGGGATGGCATGTCTATAATGATCATGATATTGACTGTTTTTGTGGCTTGATGTTGCATCAAATAAGATGTGACCTGCTGTAAATGCCAGTTAAGCACGAGCAATGATAAGGGTTTTTCAGACACATCTCACCATTACCAGAAGCCTATATGAATCAAATTATCAGTAAACCAAATAACCAAACAGTCCACTTACACGAGGAAGGAAAATATTTGGTTTGGTTTTTTGGGATGAGAGAAGGTAAACCTTCTGGTGGATAATTATCTCCCTAAAAGGCGAAACAATTATCCAGAAAGGCCTAAGCGCCAAGTTTCAAACTTAATGACTTCCACTCCGAACTAGTTGTAAACTCACCTTGAATTCCAAAGTCGATAAAAAAAAGTAACAAAAATATATTTAGCAGTTAACTAGCACTCGTTCTCATGTGCATCCAAAGAACATATAATTCTCCAAAATAACTAATATGAATGATTTTTTTTTGGATTGATAAAAAAATAAAAGCTTAACCAACCTTCAAACTACCACAACAAGAACATGGTGTCTCCATATTAGAATCTTCATCCTCATCCTGGCATATCCTGCACTCCACCAATTTCCTCGGAGTTGATATATCCCCAAAATCCAGTTTCTGGAAAGATTTATCAATTTTTGAGTCAGACGCTGTGGCTTGCATCGACAGGTTTCTGCTCTCAATTGCAGCTTCTAAGGTGGATTCAGTTATCAAACGATTCACCAGCAATACAAAGTGATCCCCCATCCTCCAATTCTCAAAAAAAGCCAACAATTGATGAAATCTCAATCAGTGTTCAGGAACTCCAAACCCAAAACCAAGCTGTTGTTCTCCACTATAGTCCCCTTGAAATAAAAAATCACTGTAGTTGGAATAAAACAAGGAAAAATTTAAGATAAGTACTATAACAAAAACAACCAAAAAAAGGTTACAGAAAAAGAGGATGCAAACATAAAGAAGGAAGGAAAGGGGGCCGAGAGCGAGAGACAACTTCGTGGAGTAAGGCTTTAACAAAACTGGCAAACAAATAGGATCACGCAAAGAGACCAATAATAACAAGAAATGGCAAAGACCCAGTTGAGGAAAATGCAACTATAAGCATTAAAAACGCACAAAAACAAAACACAAAAAAAAGAAAGAAGAAGAGAAAAGAAGAGAAACCCACAAAGGAAAAGCGGAAAGACAAAAGAGCAAAAGAAAGAACCCTCTCAGATGCAACAAAAAGGACAGAAATTTACCAATTCAAGGACTAAAAGGAATAAGCATCAGCAGAAGAAAAGGTGATGGAACGGAAAAGACGACAGAAAAGTTAAGTGTTTAGGAAAGGAGAAACTTGCGTACAAGAAGGGGATCGTGATTTCTTGAAGCTAAGAATAGGTCTTACAATGAAGCAAGAGATTGAGTGAAGGGAGTAGAAAATTTAAAGAGAGAATCCATTCAATCTTACTGTACATTAAAAAAGCTCCTTCCTTTCAGCAGACAAGGAAGACCACCTGCCTCTTTTCTTGCAGTCCCGGGCGGGTGACTTTTTTTGTTTATATTTTAACATGTTCATGACTCTGGTATTTATAGAGGGCACCATCTAAGGTCCATTAAGTTCAGTGAATTACAATATATGCAGATGTAACTAGTTTAAGTACTTTCTGACTAGTAAAAAGAGATTCCTCTTTTTTTATTTTTCTGTTTTTTCCTTCAGCAATCGATAAAGCTATCCAGCCTTCGATTATTTTTAAAGAGTACGCCTACATTTTAGATTTTGAAATGTACAGAACTATTTTGTGGTTGTTTTCGTAAGTAATATCACATTAAAATATGAGTATTTGGGATGGGATGTAAATTTTCAATATTCATTTTCTGAAATTGTCATGAACTTTCTTGTTTTACATCTAGCTATCTTTATTTATAATATCTTAATGATCTAAAATTAACTTAATTTGATGGAAAGAGTCCCTGTTTTATGCTGGGAAGTGAAGGGTTTGAGTCAAAAGGACAAATAACTCATCTCTAAATCCCATTCCATCTCTAGATTTTATCTTTTTATATATAACGTAAGTGTAAAATAGGTTATATTATTATCTGATAAATGATTAGGATTTACGTTTACTAATTTTTTTTACCAATAAGAAAATCTTGATATTTCTCAAAATTATAAAATTTAGCTTCAATCCAGAGCATAGATAATGGTTGGATAGATTAATCAGTTAATTCAAAATGATATTAATTTAATTTAAAAAAATAACATTGTTTTTAATGAAAATTTTAAAAACCAAATTAGATTTTAACTAGTAATATATTGACTAGATAAGTTAATCATATTATATTAATCAAATCTAATTTAATTTAATTTAAAATCTAACCTAAATCTAAAGTTTAATGGATAGATCATAAATTTAAATTGTAATGTCATGTTAAATTACATTAATATTTTTGAAGGTTTTTGTTTTTATACAGAATAAAAGTATGGAAATTAAAAGGTTGTTTGAAAACATGTTTGGAATGATGTTTTTAAAAAAATTAAAAATATTTTTACATAATTTTTAAAAATTATTTTAATCAAAATATTTTTTAAAAAATAATAACTATAATATTCCGTCATAGTCGAATAAGAAGAAAAAGAAAAGTAAGAGAGAAAGATTACAGCGTTGAAGCCCAGGACCGCCTTGATGATTCTCTCTACAGGAATCTACCTTTGACTTTTTAAACCGTTTTTGCCGTTAACATAACGACACGGCCCCACGAGATATTCAAATTCTCCTCCTCTGACATCTTCCTCACTTATGGGGTTATTTTGCTTTGCTTGTTTATTTATTTGTTTATTTTCTCGAGCTCCTTTTTTTTTTTTTTTTTTCATTTGTAGCTTTAGATGGTGCGAGTGAGTTTAGCCGTTGATCGTGAAAATTTAATGTAATATAAAAAATAAAGTGTAAATGTGCATTGAAATTATAATGGTAGCAACCAGCTGTTGAGTCCATACCAAAAAAAGTATTGAAAGGCAGCGTCCGATGGTTTTTCTCTTTAAATTTGAGTTTGTTTGCTAGCTAAAGTTTTAGATAAATTTAAAGTAATGGTATTTAATTATAAAAAAAAATAAAAATAGAATGCCATGCAATCCTCCTGTGTTATTTTTGGCAGCGCCATTGAAAGGCATATTAATAAATTCAAGGTATGCTGCTCCATGTCCAAAACGATGAAATTAATGCCGTATGAAACGAAACAAGACGTATAATACCTCATTCTTTGAATTCCTTTCAACCCAATATTCATTAATCACAAGCTATTCAACTTGGGTTTCTGAGGCCTAGTTGTCCATGTTAGACCATTGACTTGCCGCTGCTTTTGACCCTCTAGCAGCTTCCCCTGTTGCGCGTTTGAATTGTATTCGATAATTTCTCGTGATATATCGTGGATATATCATATTAATTTTTTATTGGAAGTAAAAAAAAAATGGATATATCATATTAATTTTTTATTGGAAATAAATAAAAAAATAGTTATTATTATTTTTTTATATTAAAATTGATATGATATAATATGATTAATTTTACAAGTTTAAATACCATTTAAATTACTAGTAAAAATATAATTTAATAAAAATAAATTAAGATTTTTTTAAAAAAAATATTAAGATAATAACATGTTGGATATATTTAAATTTATTTTAAAAGTTTTTCGGATCAACTCATGCTAACCTAACAAATCTTTAATTCAGGTCATGCTTTGCATAAAATAAATAATAAAAAATTATTAAATTCAACTCTTAATTAATTCAATACTAAATAATAAAATTAAAAATAAAAATTAATTAAAAAAATAAGTCGAGTTAACCTTGATTGGCCTGCTAAATCGGTGTCATGAGATCGACATAATAGCACGGTGTCATGAGATCGACATAGTAGCATAAAAATAAAATTAAAATAAACTATAAAGTTTAACTCTCAATCAATTCAATGTTAAAGGATAAAATTGAAATAAAAATAAAAATAAAAAAGAACAAGAAAAAACTACCTAAGTTAACTGATCAAACTCGTGACCCGAGTTGTAAGGTTGGGATAACCTCGTAAAAAGTAAATCAAAATAAATTATAACATTTAATCCTTATTCAACCCAATATTAAATAATAAAATTAAACAAATCAATAAATTAAAAAATACAAAAAACTCGGGGAAACCAAGCTAACCCACGACTTATATCATGAGATCATGATAACCATGTAGAAAGCAAATTAATCTTTTTAAGCACAATTCTTAATCAAACAAATATTGAATGATTAAATTAAAAAGAAAATCAAATAAAAAAATATTACAAGTTAACTCTAGTTAAACTGTCAAACTTGGATTATGAGATTAGAATAACTTTATAGAAAGAAAATAAAAATCAAATTATAAAATCAAATTCCAAAACAATCTAATATTAAAAAATAAAATTAAAAAAAATAATCAATTAAAAAAGAACAAAAAACTAGAGCTAAGCTAGTTTACTAGCCAAACTCATTATCCGAATTATAAGATCACGATAAATCTATAAAAATCATTAAAAAAATATAAAAATAAATTATTAATCAATCTAATATTGAACAATAAAGTTTAAACAAAAACCAATTAAAAAAATAAAAAAAAATAACTCAAATCAACTCTAATTGACTTGTCAAAACCAAATTTTGAAATCAAGATAAATTTATAAAAAATAAATTATAAAAATTATAAAATTTAATAATTTTAAATTTTAAAGAACAGAATTTGAAAAAGAAAAAGAAAAAAAGTAAAAGAAAGAAAGAAGTTGATGATCAAATTCTAAAAATTCAAATAAAATTCCAAGATATGTTAATATGAGACACGGAGCCCGCAATTAAGGACCATGTATCTCTATTGGTTGAGTTGACAAATGACATTCCAACTTCGTTGGCAACCGTTCCATTGCAAAAAAAAAAAAAAAAAGAAAGAAAGAAAAAAAGAGAGGGCAAAGGATCATCCAATACTCAAGCATGAGGTCACGTCATGACCCCACCCCCATTTTTCTTTATTCTGATTCTTAATTCACTGCCCCTATCTCACAAGACTCTGTGACATCGTCTAATGTCTTTCGACCTTTAATTTCCAGGCTTGATTAGCATCCAAGTTGAGCGGTATTGGTGCTCGTGTGCATAGTTTCTTCACGATAACTCTTTTTTTATAGCCTGGAGCAATAAACAAAGGCAATGCATGCATCGGTTGACGGTATAATCACTCATTTTTCGTCGGAAAACTTTAAATCATTTATTCCCAAAGTAGATAAGACTTGGTTGAACAACCCTGTTAAACCTCTAATGGCTATGACGAGAGCTTCAAGTATTTCTATCGTGATTATGGACTTCAGTTGACTTGTCCCGTTATGATTTTATTAGTTTCGTTAAGGATCGACATCAACAAGTTTTTAGATTAATGGGATATGATTCACATGCTTGACTGGTGATACGGCAAGCTGACTCCATAAAGGCAGAGTGGGTGAGCTGATCATCCACCGTTTGCCTAAACTGGAGAAGTAGTTTGGCGTAATAATATATATGTCAGTATATCTAGTCGTTTGATGTCTTAATTACTGCAGATAGTGGGGCTCCAAAATCCGTTTCAATCGTCATCTGTTTTTTCTCTTAAGCTAACGGTGCCGACATTCATAAGTTCAAACCCAGAAATCAACCGCTTGTTTTGCAGGAGATAGAATTGCTGAGATGAACTCCCAGAGGTCACTCCAAGCTGGATGATAATTACTGAAGAAATTAGTATAAAAGAAAAGGAGTCCATTAACAACTGGGAAATCCAAGTGGAGACTTGTGTTTTAATTGACTTGTGAAATGATCAATTTCAAGCCCATTGTTTTTACATCACCACTTGAAGTTTGGATTTCAATTTTTCACAGCCCTTTTGCCACTATCAAGCATGATTTTTCAAAATTGTGATGTAAAGGGTGTTATAATTGTAAGTGTAAACCCAGTTCACATGATATCACCGATTCATAAATCACGCTAATCATCATAGGCAATTCGTCGACTATATGAAGATTTAAAGTTTAAACATTATTGCTCATTATATTGCTCCTGCTCCTCGTAAAATATTATTGTGCACACATTGAGGTTTCATGTAAGCACTTAAGAATAAATAATTAGTATCAATTAAAAAACAAAAAATGGTTATTATTACGATCGTGTGAGGAATTCCCTTAACAAGCGCCTAACCATAAAAACCATAAGGGGCATCCCGCCACTCTTCCTAACCTGTCATCCCGTGTTCTTATTATAACTTCACCCCTCAGCAAATCCCATTTCTCCCTGTGTCAACTCCTTCCCGCCAACTCCTTCCTTCCCAATCCATACACACTTCTCTGCCCCTCTCCCAGCACCATAACAAATTAAGACCATGAAAACACAATTCTCCAAAACCTCTATCAATGGCAGTGACCAAATTCTCCTCCTCCTCTCCCCACCGAAACTCTCCGTGAAGCCGCTGTAATCCTCTCAACTCCGCCAACCTATCAATGTCACTAATCCTCCCATTAGTCTCCGATTCTTTAATTCTACACTCCTTGTCTTCCTATGATGCTGCGTTCCCACTATCAGGCCGCTAAACCCTCTCTCTCTCCTCCAACTACATCTTTCTTAAACACGTTGCTTCTGTAAAGATTAAGTGGGGTAAGTTTCCCAGACATGTATCACAATGACTAGCTTGCCATTCATGGCCCCAAAGGATTCTATTGGAACCAGAGAATGTATAGTTTCTTGGATGATGATGTTGAATTTTAAATGAGAGCCATCCTTGGGGATCATGCTTCCACGATTGCCTATATGATAGTTATGAGTTAATTTGTATAAAGAAAAATAGATGGTAGCTAACTATAAGCTATCACCTCGCAGAAACAACTTTGCACTTGAGAGCTCGCAGAAACAACCTTGCACTTGAGAGCCCGAAGCATATTGGGACTCTGATAGCTAAAAAAATTTAAGCAGTGCCCAAAGGATGGGAAGTGTCATACGGATCATGAGGAATGGCCATAATGGAGGTTGATTTGGACTGTAACTTGCAGAACAAACCACCAAGTACAGAGATTAAACAAAAATATCTTTAGCACTATACAAGAGTAACAAGTACATTTCAATGGCTATGACCTCCAACTCAAAATGGAACTTCGTCCCATCTTGGTTTCTTCCCCTAATAGGGGATACAGCAAACTGGAAAAAAGAACCTAATCTTACACTGATTTCTACTACACTACACTAGTAATCGACAACGATGCATCATTCTTGCCACCACCTGTAGAACCTATCCTAACACCTGGACAACCACTGCTGCATTTTATTGGCGAGGATATCTTCGCAAACACTACCTCCCTTGAGGGGCAGTTTGCATATAGTATCCAGAGAACGAGACACAGCAAAACTCCTACTGAGATCAAGCCCAGCCCCGCATTTACAATCTTGAGATAATGCTCCAATGGAGGGCAATGACTCGAGGTGATTTCTAGGAATGTGTCCCTGACAAACTTGCAATCCTGGAGGCTGAGTAAAACCGGGGTGTAGTACTCAAGAGCATAGCTTTCGTTAACTGCTGCCACCAATTGTCTATAGATGTCAGGGATCACCCTACCAACAGTTGTGCACAGCCCAGATGATGAAACCATGCAGGTGTAGTTCTGCCAAACCTGAAAATTTAAACAAATAAATGGATTTCAAATTTGTTCCATGAATACACAGTAGGTGATCGAGTAGTTTGCAATGAACTTGGTGTCTAGACTCATCCTTGAAATAATCAAGGCCAGAAAAGCAGAAGAAACTCTACATGGCAAAGGCATCAAAAGGCAACAATCATTGTCCCACTTCTTTTCTCTCACAAAATCCCAGAGCATCCAGTCTGACAATTATGTAAAGTTCATACTTTTCTAACTCTGAGTGAACTAAAGGACTGACCAAGCATCAAATCAGTTAGAAGCTCATACTTCAGATAAACCAAGCAAAAGTTTTGAAGATATTGATGCAATATTTTGTCAATTCATATGAGATTTCACCTGTTCATGTGATATTATAACAAAGAGGCTTGAAAAGTGATCCAAAACTCTAGGACATGCAAAAAAACATAAGTTCAATCAAAATGTAAGCTCTGAGACAACCCCACACCCTCTTCCACTTTTGTTCTCTCCTGATTTAATGGTTAGATTCACGTGTCCAGTTCTACATTGCAAATAGCAAATTCTAACGAGGTACTGCACAAAGTTAAAACTAAATATCAGCTACCTCATTTTTTATGTGAAAACCCCCCCTACCCAATACCGATAAAATGAAGTGACTGAATTTAATTTTACTTATCAACCACGACCACATCTGGAACAAAAAATATGAAGTGAAAATCTCATTAGTTATGATGACAAAGTTCCAAATGATCCCATTCTGTATGTTGAACTTATCATGCACGCACAACTTATTGGTTAATAAGGATAAAGAAGACACTACAGTTTTATGCAAGTCCAAATTAAGATGTAGACAGAGATGATAGACATACCACAGATGCATCTGCCATAGAGACCTCTCGGGGCTCGCATTGACGATCTTGATAAAGAGAGTCAAATGGGTAGCACAGAGGAGGCATGGAAGGTCCAGATTGGTTATAATAATTAAACTCAGTCTGGGATGGATTTGCATTTGCAAATGTGTATATATAGGTATTGACAACATTTACAATATCAGTGATGACTTCTTTACTCTGGACAAGTGTTTTGTTTGTTGTTCTTTGGTCAACACAAGGAAGAATGCTGCTAAGAGCAGATGCTGCATGGGGATTTTCCACCCATTCTTCCATGGCCAAACAGGTGTCAGAAATCGCACTGTTGCAAAGGCACAAAGTAATTGAAATAAGATTTCATTGTTCGTTACACAATTCCTTTTTCACTGAATAAAAATTCCATATGCAAGTATTCAAAAGCAGCAGCAACAAAGCCTCAAGTAATCATAGCTCATTTCACAAAAATCAACATCATATTTATGTGGCTCAATATTGAAGTGTGCCTCAGGCATGATTCAACTAAAATAACTTCAGAAGACAAGCAAGAAGGAAAAGCAATCATCAAATCATACTACACAAGAAAGCATTCGATCATCATTGTAAATATAGCAGACTACACAAGTAACAAATAATTTCATAAACCATACAGCAGGTATTTGTTTATGATTACATGTGAAAGGGGTTTATAATAAACATGATGCACAGCATAGTAAATTTCAAATTATGCACACAAGCAAACACAGCATAACGTTATTGATGGACATCTCTCCATTTAAGATCCAGAATATCAGTTTCTTACTTGTTGAGAAGAATAAAAACTCCACAAAGAACAAAGGTAACCGCCACTAACAACCACCCACTCACTACAAATCTGCAACAATATGTTTGTGATCAGATACAGAAAAGAAAAGCATCCAGCGAGTAGATGTTAATATTATTGCTAGAATACATTATGCATCCAACAAAGACAAAGGTAACTTACATATGAATTGCATGTTGATGTCCAAGGATAGACAGCACTGAAATAAAAACATGTCCATCAGTTACAAGCAGGAAAGAACTGAACAGATGAGAAGTAATATGAGTTGTCAGTCAACAAGGCTCCGTTGGAAATACTTACAAAAACCAAGCAGAGCCAGGATAAGCATCACTGCAGCCACAGTAATCAATGCTGACCGCCTGCAACAATAAATTCAGAACCAGCCCATTAACATCATGAATATTAATAAAATACCTGGTTGGTAATTTACCAAGGATTCAAATACATACACAGCATTGAATACTTTCACTATTTTTCCAGCGTTTTCACTAGTCTTCTCTGTCAGTGTATCAGCGGCAGCATTGAGATCCACATTCAACTTGTCAATATCATCCATGACGTTAGAAGGAAGAACAAGCTGGGCTATATTGATGGTCTTTGCAAGGGATAGGTACTCTGTAACATTTTTCAGTGTTTGCACAGTGTAGTCTGACTGGTTTACAACATATTTCAGAGTATTCATAGCTTCACCATGAAAGTCATCCTGCCCAACACAGAGAAGGATGCATCCAATCCTGGAAAACATCAAAATAAGGCATCAGGAAGAGCGACAAAGAAAAGGTCAATGCAGTGGTTCAGGAATAGGAGAGACTTGATTTACTTTAAGACATAGAAAATCAGTCACGAATGACATGATAGATATCTTAGAAATAGAGTATTACAGACACACACACACACATCTGCTTGAAATGTGGTTGAACTCTAATCATTTATGCAATTGCCAAAAACAATTACAAACTCTAGAAACTACAGTTTTGACAGACAATTAACCACCCAAGTTTCAGAAACACTTAAGTCTGCACATTAAACTTGACAAATAAAATGGATTCATTTGAATGATGGATTAGAAACTTCAAATAATGATGGTAAAGTGTTAGATAGTGGAAATTTGACATTTCTCTCTCCCATAACAAGCCAATTAATTCACATCAAATGTGATTCTAAATCAACATAGTATCATAATTTTTCAAATATAATATTGACAAATGATGACAAAAATAAGCATACAATATACTTCTCCATACTTTTATATATGCAACAAAGCAAACATAAAACCATCAAGTGGTAATAGAACAAACAAAAGGCCAGAAAAAATTGAAGAAAGGCTATAACGGTAGAGGTAAGTTGGCAGTTGAGATTATTACGCTGCAGCACAAGTGAACAGTATAAGCATTATAAGAGAAATCCTTTGAGATCGGCTTGATCCTTTGTCTTTAATGTTAATTCTCCATTTGAAGCAATGATGTGCTACAAGAGCAAAGCCAAACAAAAAAAACCACAGGAAAGCCAGAATAAAACCAGCAGCACCTGTGAAGCCAACAGACTGCAGATAGTAGGGTCAGAACCGAGAACATGAAGAATATAGATGAACTTTTCCAAATTGAAGTACAGCACATAAATATGGACATTAAGAGATGAAAATAGTCAGGAAAAGGTGCGATAATAGCACTAGCAACCAAATACATTAGGACTTAAGGGAAAGCACGCTGATAATTTTCATTCAACAATTCTAATTGTCACGGTTACTTGTATCTTATCTTTAATATATGAGCAAATAACACAGCTTGCCTCCCACAAGAGCTGTACTGAAAACAAAGACAAGTACTCACAGGCTAATAGCCTTGTTCCACGGCTAAATTTTAAGTTTTTAACCATCCCCGCTTAGAAAGTTGTAGAACCGACACTGTTGATAAACAATAGGTGAAAAAAAGTTTGAAGATTTTCTTCCCATGGATCTAAATAATATACTGATGCCTTCCGATCCAGAACACAACGGCAATTCTAACATGCCAATTAACAGATCAAGGAAAAAACCTTTTCGTTAATTCTCATGGTACTCATTTTCTTTTAACCACGATCTCAAAGGGTGACGTGATCGATCTTATCGTAGTTGTATGTCAACTGCAACACTGATATAACGTAAAATAGAACAGAAACAAGACTTACAGCCCAGTAATGGGGATCGGTGATGTTCCAACCTCCTCGATAATGCTTAAATCCGTGAAGAATGTCCGGTCGATCTGTCCTCTTCGCCGCCAACACAAGTGTGTTATTAGACCCATAATCAGAAGGCCCAGGTGCTTGTGCAGCAGTCTCCGAGATTCCATTTCTAAATGGCCCTAAATTATCCTGCCCTGCAAGCACGACAGCATAGCCGGGGGGGAAAAAACTATTACATGATAATTCATGCCACAATGCTTAATCTAGTCTATTGCACATGCTCACGGTCATTTTCCCAATAAGTAAAATCTCGTCCCTTTCCTTATAAGTAAATAGCAAAGAGGGCTATTAAATTAGTAAAACAAAATCACTAATACCCCATCTGGCTGGCAAGAAAATTCGGCATCTTTAGAAAAGAGTGCACGCCTTGCACAGAAAGCTCAGTACTTACTGGCAAGCTCAAATTTCAGCCGAAAATGTGCATATCTGATATGCAAATAACAACTTTGTTTTAGAGTAACAGGATCGTACACATTATTGAAAATCAACAAAACCCAGATAACAAATGTGGAGAAAAAACAGCAATATCGTTAATTTCCCAGATGAACCAAGACACCAGTTTGCACATTACTAAAAACATACCTAAGATATACTTGAGAGGATCTTTAGCAGGCCCATTTCCAGGCAGAGCTAAAACAGAGCAGCTCAAAGAAACAACAAGAAACAAGAAACCAAATCTTGGAACCAGGAACATCTTCATGCTTTGCAGCGAAACCAAACTCTCTCTAACACCAAAAGAAATCAAGAAAACCCATTCCCAAATATCTTGGCCTCTCTCTCACTCTCCAAGTCTAGAGAACTCAAGAAAAGAATCCAACAAAATAGAGAAAACAAAAATGAGAGTGGCGTGTTTATTCTAGTATGCGACTTATCATTCATGAGAGGGAAAAAAAATAGAGGGATGGGGCGAGAGAGTAAAAAGATGTTCCTGGTTTGCAGCTAAAAAAGGCTGATCCTCACATGGGTAGAGGGAACTGAACAGGCGGGTGTGATTGATAACTTAACGGAGTCGTCCTTCTCAACCCCTCCACTATAAAGCTTACCTCAGCTTGCTTAGTGCATTAACTAAAGCACACTGTCGCTTCTTTTTTTATTATGCACATTAAGTTATTTATTAAACTACTTTCCATGATTTAGTATGAGTTGCTTATTTTTGCTCTTTCTGGTTTTGTTTCCCCTTTCTTATAGTATCTACTTTTTGGAGTTTTTCCATCCTGACTCACCTCCTTGGATAATTCTTAATGACAGATACATCCTTGCTACAGCATCCAAATTTTTTTAAGAAAAAAACAGAGTTTACCAAACCACTTATAAGGGCTGCCATGTCTTAACAAGTTTATTATTATTTATTAAAGGATGTGTGCTTTTCTTTAATGGAATATATATATATATATATATAATGCATTTTAATTAGTTTTGCATACAAATAAATGAAGAGTGCATGTAGAGAGTGTCGATTTTAGGCAAGTAAATCCACTGTTTAAGATGGTCCTTTTCTTTCGGTAGTTAATAATTAATAACAACGTTGAGTTGTCCTGGAGATTTTATTGAGTGGGTTAGGTGTAGCGTAGCATCATGTTGCTCTCCATTTTGTTAAGACTAAAAACCAACTACTTCGTTGAGAGATGGGGCCCGTACAGAACCTTTGTTTTGATGGGATCTACTAGCAGATCAGATCAAATCACATGGCCTCTGTTTTGTCACGTGTAATTATATGTGATGTATGTATCTGGAAAAGCATCTTATGATATCTTTGCCCCCCCCCCCCCCTCTCTCTCTCTCTCTCTCTGTTTTTCCATTTTTCCTTCTTTGTCTGAGAAGTGAAATCTTAGTTTGGGGACTTGAAGCGACGCGTGGCAAGAGACACGCTGGGCCCATCTAAACCCCAGAGTCTAATATATACGCGAGGATTTGTGGGGCCAGCAATTCCTCTACAATCAATCACGTTGCATGAAAAGGAGCGCCACTTTTGAGCATCACCGCCACCTGATTACGCGGTTCCTCCGCGGCTATTCAATCCGTAAGGTGCAGATTGCGCCACGTTTTCTCCTTTTTTCTCACCCCGTGGAAGAGATATTCTTGGAAATTACGGGGCAAGGAGAACATTGTCAAGTACAAGACTCGAGGACTAATTTATAATTTCATTTAAAAATAAGGGACTAGATTACCTTATTAAAGAATGCCTTTCCAAGTTATTCCTATCTTCAGATGGAAATACTACACGGTCCAAGTATCCTGTTCCATGACCATGTAGATTTTCATAGCTTATAATATCAAGAACATTATTGGGTAGAATATTATTAAAGGGCAAATCCAGATCCCGACGTACGCTGTCGGGACTGGCTTTCGCTTTGCACGGCCGTTTTAAATGGAGTGGTTCCAGGTCCACATCGGAAGGGATGGTTGGCACTTGCTAGTCCTGGCCTTGAATGGAGGTAAGAAATAAGCCGAAATAACGCTAGACCGATATACGACTTCTAGCGTGGCACGGCGACGATATTGCATTATCATATGAGGTAAAGAAAGCAAAACTATCACGGAACGTCATTTTGATGTGATTTTTAGAATTAGTTGTTTTTTAAAATGTATTTTATTTTAAAATATATTAAAAGAAGATAGCTAAAAAAGAAATGTATTCCTGAAAGATGTTTGTTTTTGTGATAAAAAATATGTTTAGATGTGTTTTAAAAATGTATTTTTATATAAAAAATCAAATTAATGTTTTTATTTATTGCTTATTAGTTGTTTTAATATATTGGTGTCAAAAAATAAAATAAAAATATAAAAAATTTATATATTTTCAAATGAAATATATTTTTAAAATGCAACTTAAATCATAATATTAAATAAACTTAAGGTTAAATCATCATCGGTTTCTTCTCATTTTAAATCATGTTGTACTTATCCAAGCATCTTCACTCAGTTATGTATTAACAAAAATTTAAAGGTTTATTTTATAAAGTATTTTTTTGTTTGTATTAAATAATATTTTAAATTTTTTTTAATACCAACATATCAAACAATAAAAAATATAAAAAAATATTTTTTAAAAAATACTATTTCAAACTCGGTATTATGAGTTTATTATTCAATTTTTTTTATTTTGTTCCTAAAATTTTTTTTTTGGCCATTGCATCTTTTTTGGAGTCAAATTAAAATATAATCGATTGAAATTTGTTGACAAAAAACAAGATTGAAAGAAGGTGGATCAACATGGAAAAGATGCTAAAAAATGGATGGCGGGTTCAAATTTCTTGTGAAATGTTCAATTTGTTGACAAAGACTCTTTGATTTATTGTTTTATCTGCGAGTTTAAACTAGCATTGTCATACTTGGCCTCCTATTCTTCGCTCAGAGTGGACAGATAATAAGAGAGAAGGCTTCTAAAACTAGTTTTCCCTCTACGTTGAAAAGAGTTATTTTTTTATCTTCATTATCGCTCTTGATCAGATTATTCTGAAACCGCCTAAATATCCATGATATAGTTAATATAATAGTACGAAATAAAGTAATTTGCGTATTTTTGTTTGATCCTAGATACAGTGAAGAAATTTAGTTTGATTTTTATTAGAGGATATAATGTAAAAAAATATATGAAATAATTAGAACTGATCAATAATCAAACAAGATCATTAAGAGATACGTACTAACCAGAAGAGATTAGAAGATCAATTTAATTTAATTTGTTACCATAATCTCTTACTATATTTATTATATAAACTTTAGTAATTCCATACCAATCAATCATTACATTCTCCCATTTTATTTTTTCTACATTCCTGACTAGGAGGCGAGATCATTTCGTGGGCACTTCGTAGCAGCGTGAATAATAGCAAATATACATGCTGGTCTAGAGGGAGGCCATCCAATTTATACGTCCACATCCCCAGCCTGAGAGGCTGAGCTGTGCCGAATCTTTTGTCATCATTTCTGCCTCGTCTGAATCTGGGTCTCTTCTGGAGCCATGGACATGTGACTTGTTTGCTGAGTGTGTTGATGACAAGTTAGCAGACAGACACATGTAGCAAAACTGCAAAACAATTAACCACCGGTTCGTGTATACAAATCTTCATCATCAAAATAAAGTAAGGAAATGAACTAGCTAGTATATAGGATTATGCCTGTTCAGTCACTGTTCTTTATTTGGAGCCTCTTGTTGCTGCCAAAGGAAATTAACGTTTACCGACATGTAGGAACATGACCTAATAGAAGCTAAAGTATAGGGAGAATACTTTGACTATATATATATATATAAACCAAACCACGCAACGTATAAAGGTGCATGTCTACGGGGCATTGCAATTTGCAAACCTAACACAGGGCCTTTGCCCTTTGGTGATGTACGTCGTCTTGCAAAGCTTGCACGACCTAGATATTACTTTCCGCCGAATATTGGTGTTTGTTTTCCATTTTAACTTTGGGTCCCCTAAGGATTGCATGGTGGAGGAAACTCCTCTTCCTCCTTTTTTTCTTACCATTTGCAACACCCTTTCCTTACTTCTTTCTTGTTTTACGAAAGTACTGAGTCACGACATCAACACAGCACCGTGTGATCATAAGATTTGAAGGTCTGGATATGGATTTTGACTGCAACTTAATTATAGATCATGCATGGAGGTTCAAGTTGCAACCTCAACTCCAAAATTAAATCCATGTTGTATTATTACCAAGAGATGAGGCTGTCATAAAGTCAATGCAAGGATAGAACGATCTATGATAAATAATGAAGGATGAAATCATCTCCTTTTGCCTGTGCAGCAAGCGGGCTGCATTCCTGAATTCACATTTAAGGTGTTTACTAACAGCTCAAGACTTCAAGGGTCCTTGATGCATTTTTTTTCTCCCTTCTTGTCCATGCTTTTCTTTACCTTCACTGATTCCCATTAATTAAACATGCATATATACATCGGACATGGACCTGATGTGATAATAAATTTTCTACATGCATCCTTAGGCACACATTTTTGCTCTTTCTCGTGCCCAAAATACTGTCTTCAATGCTGCTTTCTTCATTTCTTTCGTGCCACAAAGGCCCAATAAGAGTCTTCCTATGTGCGAAGTTCCTTTATATATTATCTTTTCTGCAAAAATTGAGAGAAGATAAAAAGAAAAGGAAAGTTAAAAAGCATTTCCCTGCCTTTATCAAATTCTACACTAAACTTTATCATTCCATCAATGTCATTATCAAGATTTGCTATTGGCTCAATCTGTGTCTTTTTCGACAGATGCACAGTAAAATTATAAGCATCTGATAATTGGAAGGTGGCCCTTTCTCTTTTCTTACGCACAAAGGAAGCGAGTTCAGTGATTGTTAGTAGAAATTTGCTTCAAGGACTTAAGGCTCACAAACGCATGAGATCCTAATAATTAGTAAGTCCCTTTTCCCCCACCTGCCTACCCCCCACCATCGGTATTTTGGTACGCAGACATGGTCATGAAACCACTATGTCTGGACCCTCAAACAGGCCTGTTTATGACTTGGAAACAGAATGGCCATTGACTTTATGAACCCAGGCCCAGTTACTCCATAAGGTCATATCCACCCACTCTCTTGTGGATGTTTTTGGGCGCATTGCTCTCTTCAATTAGTGGGCCCTTGAAAATAACTACAGTGCAATGACTAAGGCTGGAGGACCTTTCAAAGTAACAGATTTGCTGAAATGTAATTTTTTAGTTGTAAAATAATTTTTAAAAAGATAATTTTTTAAAAATAAATTATTTTTTGATGTTTGATAATATTATAAAAAATAAATTAAAAAATATTTTCTAATATTTGATTATGTCATGAAAAATGAGTTGGAAAAAAACTTATTAATATTTTTTAAATTTATTAAAATAATAAGAAACAAAAAAGAATAAAATTAAAAAATATATAATTTTATAAATTATCTAAAATAAAATAAATAATATATATCAAATATAATAGATAAAAATATTGAAAGATGATAAAATTATAATAATAATAATAATAATTTCATAAATTATTTCAAATAAAATAAATAATAATTTAAATAATGAAGATCAAATTTGATAAATAAAAAAATTCAATTAAAATGATAATAAGACCAAAACAAATAACAATTATAAAAATAAGAATGAAATTAAATTAATACAAAAATAAAATTAAATTAAATTTTAAGAAATGAAATTAAAAAAAATTAAAATAAAATATATAGCAATTAAAAGTTTGAGAACTATATTTAATATAATCAATAAATAAAATAATATTTTTAAATTTTTTATAATTCTTATTGAGTGTTTTCATTTAAAATAAAAAAATATTTTTCTGAAAAATAAGTTTTTTTTAATGAAAAATTTAAAAATTAATTTAAAAAAATTAAGTAATCAAGGAGTTACTCCCATTAATCTTTCGAACAGCTCAGCGCAACCATTAACTAGAAAAAGAAAAACACACAAAAAGCTCTGCACTCCAACAGCAGAAGTATATGCTCGTCATCCTTCAACCTATGCGGGGCTTGACAAATGCTTGCTGAATGAAAAAACAAGTATGTTCTGCCCCTTCAATCACTACAGTAACGACACAGAGTAGACACCCTGTATTGCATATTGTTGCCAAGTTGCAATCACAGAGCAACAGATATGCATATTCAACAGCACAGAGCAGAAACCCTTTGTTTTAACAAGAAGCCTAATAACTCTAATCCAGTCAATTAAAACATATCAAAGATTCAAAATACATAGAATATAAAAACTAAAACATTAAACAGGAAAGGAGGGCCAATTTTATATTGAAAAGAACATGAGATGACAGCTGACGTTCATTAAGCTTAGATTATTCAACTGCTAAAGTAATCCTAAAACCCTAAACCCTCAACCATCTCTCCTAATAAAATTCTGACAAAATTACGGAGGGATCCCTCAACCTCCCCCCAAAGCACAATTTCTATCAATACTGTTACAATAACAAAGCAGTCAAATTTTCCAACTTGATTCGTACCCCGTCAAAAATTTCAAATTTGTGAAACACCCGTCTTCTAAATCTCAATCTACTTATTCTTGATAGTGATTCCAAGCTCGCCTGCAACTATAACAGTAGTTGCCATATCAAGAAACATTCCATGCTCCACAACCCCAGCTAGCCTCAGAATAGCATCACTAGCAATCTTTAAATCCCCGACATCCTTGTTGAAAAACAAATCCACGATATAGTTCCCATTATCAGTAACGAAAATCTCACCATCTTCACCCCCATTATTAGACCTCAATTTCGCAACACACCCCGCGTAATCAAACAAACTTTGTAGCCTATCTTGAGTAAATTTCCAACAAAATGGCACAATTTCAACAGGCATGGCACCACTAGCACCAACATGAGGCACCAATTTAGACTCGTCAACAATAACAATAAACTTCTTGCAAGCACTCTCGATCATTTTCTCTCTAAGCAACGACCCACCACGCCCCTTAACCAAATTGAGATTCGAGTCCACCTCGTCAGCACCGTCGATTGCAAGATCAACGATGGGATGCGAATCGAGATCGGATAAAGGGATGCCAAGGGACACGGCTTGCTGGTGGGTTTTTTTAGATGTGGGTATGCCTATAATGTTCTTCAATTTGCCTTGGTGTAAGAGATCGGCGATGCGGTCGACGGCGTGTTTAGCAGTGGAGCCGGTGCCTAGGCCGAGGACCATACCGGATTGGACAAACTCGACGGCTTTGTAGGCGGCGATTTTTTTGAGCTCGTCTTGGGTTAGGATTAATGGGGAAGGAGGAGGAGACATGGCTCCTGACTCAATGGGTAGCATTTCTGATCCAAAAATAGATAGACGAGGGATAGCCATTTGGAAAGAAAATAAAAATTGTTTATGCCGGAAGGAAAACAGAGATGATAAAGAGAGGGGATTATTAGATCATTGTTGAAGAAGGTGAGGAGAGGAGAAGTTGAGTTCCATGTGGATGAGGGAGAGATAGGATGGGCTTGGAGATTGGTGTATGTATTTGTGGAAAAGAAGGGTTGGCTTGTGGTGATTTTTATAGAGGGAGGAAAGAATGCTGGTGGTGGTGGTGGTGGTCCTATCCCTATCCTTTTCCTGGATGGAGGAGGAAAAGGAAGGGTTTGTTTAGAATCAGAATTACAATTAGAAATAGGGTTTTTCAGTGGAATGGGAATTGCTTTAACTGCGTAGAGAAGGAAAAGAGCAGATTCCTCTTTATTTTACTTCCTTCCTTCAAGACTTGCCGTATTTGCAGTCCAACCCCGCCCCTGCTTACTGCGTGTCCCGCCCTATCCCTGCCACCTATGCGTGTTTGAAGGTTTTTTCTTTAAAAAAAACCTGCGTCTGTGAAATTTCAATGAAATAAGAAAACATTTTTCAAATGAGGACACTTAGCGCTACTCGAGAGATTATGTATTTAATCATTTTTCATTATGCAATAATTAATTAGTTAAATATCTAAGTCATAATCAAATTATATGATCAAATATATATATAAAAAGAGTTATAATTGATTATCGATTAAAAAATAAACTAACATGCCTCAATTATTTACTATGCACTAATACATAGTTTACAATGGATTAGAGCAGTTAAAAAACTCAAATAACGTGGTATTGGGGTATAAATGTATTTTCAATAAAATTTATATGTCATTGTCATTTCAGCCGGGGTTAAATAAGTTCATTTACATTTTAAATGAACAGTGTAATAATTTATATACCCTTGTAAGTCTTTTTTTTTTTAAAAAAAAAAGAGCTGGGTATAATGGATTCTTGGTATTTTTAAGCTTCAAATACACAGCCCACAATACCCTCACAATTCTAGAAAATAAATTGATGTTTAGGGTTAATTGAGTTTTTTCCATGCAGTTTTTTTGGTATTGTCTATTCAACGAGGGACAGTTAGATTGCATCACGGGCTTGCTATTTGTACCTTAATGTTTAATTTTTTTATTTGTTGGAAATTAATTTTAAAAAAATAAATTATTTTTTTATATTTGATAATATAATAAAAAATAAATTAAAAAATATTTTTCAATACTTGATTATGTTATGAAAAATAAACTATAAAATAACTTGTTAATGTTTTATGCTTTTTCAAGTTTATTAAAATAACAAGGAATAAATCCTACAAATTAAAAAGTTGAATAAAAATATAATTAAAAAAATATAATTTTATAAATTATCTTAAATGAAAGAAATAATGATCGAAATAACAGAGATCAAATCTAAAAAATAAAAAAATTAAAGATGAAGAAATTAAAATAATAATAATTAACATTTCATAAATTATTTCAAATAAAATAAGTAACAATCAAAAGAATAAAGATCAATTTTGATAAATAAATAAAAAATAATAATTATAAAAATAAGGACCAAATTTAATATAAAAATTAAATTTTAAAAGATGAAATTGAATAATAAATATTCAATATATATATATAGCAATAAAAAATTTGAGGATCAAATTTGATATAATCAAAAAATAATATGATATCTCTGAATTTTTTACAATTTCTAGAAAGTATTTTCTGTCTAAATTTTTTTAAAAAATACTTTTTTATAAATCAAGCTAAATTTTTCGTTGACCGATAAGTATTTTTCATCTACTAATTTTTTTAATAATAAATAAATACGTGAAAATTTAAAAAATTATTTCTTAACTTTTCAATAAATAAACATGACCTCATCCATGACAACATTAAAAATGGTGTGTTGCCTATAACATGACACGTGTTAATGATAGGGATGCAATTGATTTTTTATAGATGTTTTTTATAGTTTTTTTCTCTCCTTGCATCTTGATTTTTTCTCATAATCCTTCCAGAATTAAATATATCCTTCGGTTGTTGTTTACTTCAATTTTAATCTATTTTTGTTGTTGTTATCGTTTTGTTTAAAATGTTTTTTTTTAAATTTTAATTTAATTTAATTTAATTTATTTTATTTATTTTGATCATTATTCTTTTAATTAAATTTCTTAATTCCTTTTCTATTTTGGCTTTTTATTTAATTCCACCCTTTATATTTTATTTTTATTTTTATTTTTTCTATTACTATTTTTATCTGTTTCATAATTTATTCTATCATTTAATTTAGTTCTAATTATTTTTTTCATTTGACTTTCATACTAAAATTAGTTTTGTAAATCGGGTTACTGATCTCAAAAATTATCTTGATTTAATATTAATAATTTTTTAATTTTATTATTTAATATTAAATATTAAATTTTATGTTTTGATGTGAGATTATTTTAATTTTATCTACCAAGTTATGTATTAGTTAATTTAAAGTAAAGTTATTGTTATTTAAATGTTTTTGACCCTGCATCTTCTCGAGAATACATATGTTTTTCAGCAAGCCGTAATCAATAGCCAATGTACAAGATAAGTTTAGAATAAGAATTCAATGAATGGCTGGTTGGTTCATATTGTTCACCAGTGAGGAACCACTCTTCTCGGAAATGGAACAAATGGTTTTCACACGCCGGCCAAAATCGACAAGATTTGTGTAGAATTATTTAAAAAAATAAACATGAAATTTAATGTTTTTTTAAAATAAGTAACAATCAAAAGAACAAGGATCAAATTTGATAAATAAAAGTTTTCAATAAAATAAATAAATAATAATTATAAAAATAAGGACCAAAGTTAATATAAAAAATAAATTTTAAAAGATAAAATTAAATAATAAATATTCAATATATATATATATAGCAATCAAAAGTTTGAGAATCAAATTTGTTATAGTCAACAAATAATATGATATTTTAAATTTTTTACAATTTTCAGAAAGTATTTTCTGCTTATATTTAAAAAAAAACACTTTCTCACAAACTAAGTCAAATTTTTTATTGACCGGGAAGTATTTTTTATTAATCAACTTTTTTAATAATAAATAAACACATGAAAATTTAAAAAATTATTTCTTAAAAACTATCTTTTAAAAAATAATCATGACCTCATCCATGACAAGATTGAAAATGATGTGTTGCCTATGACATGACACATGTCAATAACATAGATGTAATTGATTTTTTATAAATATTTTTTATAGTTTTGTTTTTCCTTTTCTACATCTTGATTTTTTCTCATAATCTTTCCAGAAATTAAATATATCCTTCCGTTGTTGTTTACTCTAATCTTAGTTTTTTTTTAATTGTTGTTATTATTTTGTTTGAAATGTTTTTTTTTTTATTTTTTTTTCATTTTGATCATTATTTTTTAATTCTTTTTTTAATTTGGTTTTTTATTTAATTCTACTCTTGAATATTTTTTTATTTTATTTTATTTTTTCTATTATTATTTTTATATGTTTCATAATTTATTCTATCTTTCAATTTAGTTCTAATTATTTTTTTCATTTGACTTTGATATTAAAATTAGTTTTGTAATGCGGGTTACTGATCTCAAAAAATATCTTAATTTAATATTATTAATTTTTTAATTTTATTATTTAATAATAAATATTAAATTTTATGTTTTGATGTGAGATTATTTTAATTTTATATACCAAGTTATGTATTAGTTGATATAAAGTAAAGTTATTATTATTTAAATATGTTTTTTATATTAAAAAAATCAATCCAGCTCCCGACCCTGCATCTTCTCGAGAATACACATGTTTTTCAGCATGCCGTAATCGATGCATAAATAGCCAATGTACAAGATAAGTTTGGAATAAGAATTCAATGAATGGCTGGTTGGTTCATATTGATCACCAGTGAGGAACCACTCTTCTCGGGAATGGAATACATGGTTTTCACACGCCGGCCAAAACCGACAAGATTTGTGTAGAATCACTCTCCTCGATAATACATGTTTTTTTTTTTTTTTACTGTCTCCAATTTTTCAAAAATATATTAAAATAATTTTTTTTATTTTTAATATCAAGCATTAAAATTATTAAAAAAATTAAAATGCAATTTAATGTTTTTCAAAAGACGTTTTTGTTTCTGTTATTGATCTCATTCGGAAAGGATATTGCCTGGGTCCACAGATCTGGTCATATTCGAAGGCCAATCATGCCTGAGATTTGCAACAACAAAAACAATGGTTTCCCAATTGCTATCTTCATCGTCCCTATCTTGGGTTGATGCGTCTCTAATTTGCTATCATCATAATTAATTGATTATTTATCAAAGTTCTTTATTATTTATCATATTATGAACACCATTTTCACCGTCCACCTGACTTCATCTATTTTCAAGCTTTTACGAGTTAATATTTTTCATGTCTTCATCCTTACACGTATAATAAATCATCATATCATTGCATACCTTATATTTTTATTAGTTATAGTTCTAATCATAAAGGATTTCGTTATCTAAACCTTTTCTCTAGACATGTTTACATATCTCGAAATATGAATTTTTACGCAGAAAAATTTCCAACACAATCCATTCTCATGGATACTATTAGCTGCGTCCTCTCTTCAGGTAAGACTACATGTTTGTCCTTCACTCTTCCCTCTCATATTTCCTGCTCATCATCTGATTTTTCTCCTCCCTCTGAATCTTCTTTACCACAATCATCTCTTGCCTGTGACTCACCCGACACTGTCTCCTTCTCACCTGTGTCAGTTCTCAATCCTTCTTTTTAACAACTATGAATTGTCCAAATTTGAAATGTTCTTCACACCAGATTCAAGTACTTAGTTTGACCTGACATGCTGCGCAGTAGAGGGTGAGTTGATTTTTGAAATCATTTGGGCTATGGGGCAATACTTCAATCCTATCTACAGATAACAGCCCACTTTCTAGAAAAGGTCTAGACCCATATTTGCATGTCATCATGGGTCTTTAGGCCCTTGTTTTCCCATATATCTTTGATATCTAGAAAACGCCACACTACATGAAGAGAAGAAAAAATCGATAGCGGTGAAGTAATGCATCATATTTTCAGTTCAAGAGAAAGTCACAACTCATAACAAATGTAGAATGCTGCCCGACAAGGAATTCATTGAAAATCCGGCGCAGCTCTTACACGTGTGGAGAAACTCCCACTCCAAAGCTTAAGGAACGTACACAGACCACCTTTTTAAAAACTAATGATGGAAGTTGAACCTGGGATCTCAAGTTGATTGAGTTACCACCTAAACCCATCATGGGGGCAATCCTCTATCACTGTACAGTGGCATCCCATTCCCTTTGGAACTTTTAGAATAGCAAGACAGATGAATGATGCAAACGGTAATGTCAATATAACCTGAAAACTATCCAGTGCAAAAGGAGAAACGGAACAGTTAGCCCTTCTCTTTTCTCAAAACATCATCACAGAAGTGAAAAGCTCATCGTGTATGGGATAACAAATTATAAAGGAATCACCAGCCATGTATCCTATGAAAAAGCGTAGCATTTGTCCAGTGCTCCAATTCAATTTCAGTGTCCATTCCCGTGCAACTTGATGCGGAATGCTGGCCGTCTAGGTGAAACCGCTAGTTCTGACTTGTATTAGCTGGAAATTGGGACTGAAATTTTCTAGTATCTAATGAAAAAAAAAAAACTTCTGAATACAATCCATCATTTTGTCATTACACATGGCTGTCTGTATCTGTCTACACCATCCCTGACTGCTAAATATGCTCTCAGAAATATTTTACAGAATAAGGACCTTATTTAATCTTTCAACAAAACCAAATTTGAGGAAGCACGCACCTTTCATTACCACCACCAGTAACCAGCAAAATAAAGAAAGCAAATGAACAGAATTCCATCTTATTAAAAGCAAACTACTCCAATGAAATGGACAACAGCAATCTGACAGAACTTGGATGAAAACAATACAATACTCCGAGGCTGTAAGATACCACAAACTCATATATAAGTGAGTAATTTGAAGTAGACAATGATGTACAATGAAAGGGAGAACAGGGCGAAGACATGCTGCCAGAAGAGAAGAGCAGAGGCCTCCTTGACTGCATAACCCCTCAGGCTGGCAATTGCTCCCAGTAGAATGGCACTTGGTGTTGTGTACTGTAATAAGAGAACAAATCTGTACATTGCATCACCCTGGACAAGAAGATGCAGTTTATCAGCCACTGCTACCACACCAATTCCCAACAGAGGAAGCACCAAAAGCCTTGCAACTGTTATGCCAATTGTAGTTCGAAGCCCAAGGGTAGAGTCTTTTGGACCCTCCGCAAGCATACCCCCAAGAATTAGCATCACAGAAGGAACCATAGCTCCAGCTAAAATTTCTAAACTGTCTGTAACAAAAGATAGAGGAGCATCATATCCAAAGAAAAAAGCTTTTAGTTGAGGCACCGTTCCAATGATGATAGCAAATAGAGAAGCAATTGTTGGAGGTTGAAGTATGTGCTGGACGGGAGTTTGTTCAACTACAATTCTGATCCTTCTCACAACTCTCGGCTCAGCCAGACACTGAATGGACCTGGGACTGCTCAAACTGTGTTCACCCAGGTCAATGTCCGGAAAAGTAGTTTGTGAAAGACTTGAGATGCTATTAAAGATCCTAGCAATAAAAGGCGTCTTTGAATGTTCAGTTTCTTTTTCCTCAATGCCTGGCCATTCAGCTTCTACCAGGAGAGGTCTACTGACATTACTAACTGGTTGTTCCTCAATCTCGGTTCCTTCCTCGACAATCTCATAGTACTGCATTGGAGGCTCCATCATGTGATAAACTAGGGTGTAAACAAGAATCACTGCAACCCATTGCGCAAAAGAGACATATGCCACTCCCCTCGAGTGGCAATGGGGTCCAAATGGGCTATCTTTAGTGTGACAGACAGATCCAACAATAGCGAGAGGGAGATTTCCAGTATTACCAAAGGCAGTCATGATAATGGTGAATCTGTTAAACTGTGGAGGCGGACGACATATAAGCACCACTGCCACCCCGAGAAAGCAACCAATGACTGTGCTAACCAACACATTGACAGGGATAAACCACCAAAGGGCAATGTTCTGAAGCGTTATGCTTTCACCCAGCTCGGTGAAAATCAGGCAGGGCAAGAACAGAGCAAAAACTAGTTTGCTTAGGAGCCTAAATGTTTCTCTCGGGATCATTTGGGTTTTTCGGTGTGCAAGAACCAATCCTATCACAATAAGGGAGAGAAGTTTCATCAAAGGCACTATGGCAGTCAGCAGATTTTCGCCGCTTGACAACATCTTGTTTTCATATACCGTAGCCATATAACCAGACATCTTTCCTCAAAACACTTCCTTCCTGCAATAAGTAGCGAAACAATAGTTACAAAACATTCATTCCAAACGAAACATAATTAACCTTGAGAACATATTTGAGAAATTTGAAATTCTACAACATGAGTTGAATCAATCACCAGGAAATATAACAGAATCGCGGAGATTACAACATGGATTTCATACAATAATTACAATCTAATTAACAACAAAAACAATTCCCTCAGCAGATTTCAAGGAAATGCAGCGCATTTGTCTAACAGATTACGAGCGATAATTGATAGCAGAAATCATGAAAAACATAATCCAGATGCAAAACCAATGAAGTGCCAACATGGGCTTTTGATGATTGACGAAATAAAGCAATCCATGAACCACGGTTACAGATCAGCTAATCAAGGGAAATCTAGAAAATTAAGGGAAAAGGAGCACCTACAGATTAGGCAATTGAGGGAAGTCTAGCATGTAAGATTAGGAGACTATAAAGAATTGCAGAGAAGAAGAAGTAGAAGGTTGACCATATTCTTGACACTCTTCATCGGGGATAAGAATGGAAGCACCTCTATGTCTATATGATTATACCTCGATGATAAAAATCTGTTTAAGAAACGGTGAGTGGGGGGCTATAGCTATCGGTCGCCTTGCCTTGTAAAAAAAGGTTTTTAAAATATTTCAGAGCTAGATTTATCCTCGTTTGTTATTTTATTTTTTACTTTAATTGGTCAAGTATAATTGTATATTATGGAATATGGCCATGAATTTCTTGCTATTTTATTTGTCGCTAATCAACGATGCGCGGGATATAACTTAAAAAAATTAAATTTGTATTTTTTTTAGAAAAAAAGATTCGAATATAATTTAAAGAAGTAAGAGTTAAACAAAAATAAATATTTAGCTATCCATAACCTTACTTCAAATTTTTAATTAGTTATTTTTAAATTTATAAATTTTTAAAACAGTAGAAACTAGTATAGTATTGTGATTGATGATGTGATCATGTTTTTATGAGGAGGTTAATTATTTTATGTAAATATTATAACAAGAGATGACAGCATTATTTTTAGATTAAAAAAAATTGGTTTTTCTCTTAAATTACTAGATAGAGAAAGGCTTGTAGAACTGATTAAATTTGAAAATAAAAAATAAAATATGATCGATCTTTTTATAATTATTATAGTATTTTTTTCAAGATATGTTGATTAATTCTTGGTTATTCAAAATTTGTGTCTAGTAATAAAAAAAATAAAAACATGAATTTTATTTATACTTCTATATATTTTTACATTTTTAATACTGATTTTTATGTACCTTTTCAGTCTATCTTTGTGTAACATGTGATACTGAAATTTTTCTTATATTCCTTGCATATTACATCGTGAGATTTTTATTATTATCCTAATTATGTTTAATAATAATGTTTATGATATATAATTGTATTTGTATCATATTTGATTGCTGTAAACATGACAATAAAAAATATATATTTATATATATTACATTAATTTATATTGGATGTTGAAAATAATAATATTATAATAAATTTAGTTATAAAATCAAAATAAATGTGACTGATTGATCTGAAATCTGGTTAATTTAGAACTTAAATAAATTTAAATTTAGAAAAAATTAAAATAAAAATTAACCCAATCTAAATTAATAAAAATAACTGGATCAACTCATTATTCAATCGACCTGAAATAAAATACCGGTTAAAACTCATTACTTGTATTTTTTTTTATATATCAAATAGTTACAACAAGGTTGGGGTTTTGTCCTTTAAAGAAAATTATGTTAACTTAGATTGATCCTATTAGCCTACAAAACAATCTTTTTTTTTTATTGATTATTGAATCAAAATTTAAAATTATTATAACAATAATTTTTATTTGTATATCAACTCGGATTAACTTAGATTAATTATTTCAACTTGTGACCTCAATCTTATCCCAAATCAAAATCAGAGTAAAAATTTAAAATATAACAATAACTATTTTTATTATTATATTAACTTGAATTGACCTACAAATTAAATTTTAAAACCATAATAATAATCACTCTTTATTTTTATATAGATTCAAATCAATTTGGGTTTACTATCCTCACTCGTGACCTGAGTTTAGTCGTGATTCGACCTTGAGTTATATTTTAAAACTATAATAATTATTATTTTTATTTTTATTTTGATCTAGATTGATCACTAAGTTAAATTTTAAAATTATAACAATAACTATTTTTATTTTTATATTGATCATTCTAACATATGACTAGGACCTTGCCCAAATCAACCTGTAAATTAAATTTTAAAATTATAGTAATAATATTTTTTATTTCTATATATTTTAGTTGAATAATCTTAAAATTGAGAATTTTTATAAAGATATTTCATGAATAACAATTAAAAAATATTGTTGACAATGACATCTTTTATCTAAAAATTAAAAAATTAGTCTAAAATTATTCTATAAATATATTTATTTTAACCATTATATTTCTATTTATTTAATCAAATATATTTTCATCTTCGCTGTAACATTTTTCTTTTCTATACTAACCGTGACTAAATGCTGCCTCGTTAATCTATCAAGATGACTAAAAATGCAATAAAAAATTCCTATGGCCGCAGAGCGCCAGTTCATTTGCGTGAGCTGGCTTGTTAAATAGTAATTTAAACAAGCTTGGAGGCAAACAGGCAATCAGACATCACATGACTCGTCTGTTCTTCTCCAACATGCATATATTCGAATCCAAAGACAGCAGCGCTCGTCAATCATCATCCTGCGAGGACATTTTTGGTTTGTTTTTTTACTAAACATGCATCGTATCTCCGCCTCCTCCTCCTCCTCCTCCTCCGTCCATGGACACTACACAGAAGAAAACGGAAGATTCATGCTTTGTGGAATGAATCTTCTAAAATAGTTCTTAGGAGAAGTAGCATAAGTAATTTGCAGATAATTCTCCTTCTTTCAGACCCTCAAATCAAAAAAGTATCAATCCATTGCTTATTATATTTTGATGACAAAGTTCCCCAGATTTCCTTCTCCGATAAGGTTTTAACCTGTATCAAGTTTATGTTCTTCTCGGCATTCTACCGTTCTAAATTCCAAATACATGCATGGTTTCTTCTTGGATTTTAGCCCAGTAGATTTGTTTCTCTTGGGCTTTTAATTAGCTGATGATCGAGCTATTAAGTCTCTCTACGAACGGGTTTTGCCTGGCTTCTGAGTCCAAAATTTACTTTAGCAAGAAAATTTAATTCTTGCCATAAGATTTGAGATTTTCACTGATAAATCTTGAATTCAAATCCTGTGAGGGATGTGCATCGCCCCTGTCGTATGAGCCAAAACCCGTCGGCTATGCATATATCCTAGAGTCTGACGAAACCAAGTAGCCCGTATGGTTTAATATATTATTATTATAAAAATAAAATTAAAAGATTTAAGGTAGAATCTATATTTATATAAACAGTGAACCACCTTCACACGACAAAGCTGGGATAACTTTTGAAGGGTGCCAATAAATTTGGTAGGTTTGGAGTTATTGAAATTTTTGTGGTTGTAATTTTATAAAAATTATTTTTAGTTGAGGTTAGTTTTGGTAAAATATATATTTAGTTAAAACTGTAATTAAAATTGAAGTTGGATAAAAAGTAATTTAATGTGTTTGGTTACGAATATTTTTAAAATTTAAAAAACAACTATATATATATATATATTAATATTGATAATTTTTAACTGAAATATTATAAATTTAAATATTTCTATTATATTATAAAATAAATAATACATTGTATAAAGTATTTTTTTATTATTTTATTAAACTATTTGTAATTTTATCAAGGACGAAAACCATCTGACATGGACTATAGTTTTTATAACTTCTTGAGCATGCAATAATATTAGGTAAAATATCATTAGGAATAAAATTAAGATTACAATCAAATTCTATAAATACTATGTTATCATAGGATTTTCTTTTAATATAATTATGTAGTATCTTTGAATAATGTTAAACACTAATTTTTTAAATAAAATATAATAACTAAGAAATTTTATTGTATTTTTTTATTTTAATTGGTTGAACCTAATATAATGCATTTAGATTTAAACTCGAATATCCAACCTAGAATAATGAAAAATAAATTTATTTTTCAATTTTTCACTATTTACATAAACAGTAGATACTCAACTTACTCAACTTTGAAAACCACAAAAATTGTGCTTTTGTTAAACATAAGGCATAAACGTTATTTATAGTGGGTCCCACCAAAATAAAACTTTATTTTTAACTTGATCAAACACTAATATCTGTGCTGATTATCAACTTGAAAAAACAAGAAAAAATAAAATCATTTGTTTTATCCTCACAAACATTATCATAGCGTCTCTTGACTTCTTGCTCCGTAGCTTCAGTTCTTCTACGGTGGCTTTCTTTTTCTACCAATGATACTGAATATAAATAGTTTTTTTCATGATAATACAACATTTTTTATCACTATAATCCACTCTAGGTCTAAAATTTGATCTAGAGTTACTTCTACCAAAATTATTTTCTTATACTATTTTTCTAACACGAAAATCATATATATATATATATGAGAAACCTTTACAATTAATGTGGTATTATAATTGACATTATTTTCTACTTCTAAAATCTTAATTATCATTATATAGATAAATCATTTTTTTACCGCTCCCTCCCTCCATCAAGTTATCATTTAACTCCACTTTTGAGATTATAATAAATCTTAAACTTCTTTAGATTTTTTCCAAATTGTTATGAAAACTAGGTTCGAGTCCCAGTGGGAGTGTGGTTGACAAGTTGTTCCCTTCATGTTTCTACCGAGTTCTCTTTGTGTGGTATGTCTGTCACCCCCGCGGTGCCTTACCTGTTCACTGGATTTGCAGGATATTTAGTGGACCGTGGGATTAGTCGTGGTATGCACAAGCTACTCGGACATCTACGTTAATAATTAAAAAAAAAAATATAGTAATTTACTTGTCACTTCAGTTGTTTAGGATTTTTTTTCTGTAAATATTCTTTTCTATAGAATTTGTGGGTTTAAAAAGAAATTCAATTATCCAGACGGATTTTAAAACAAATCATCTACATTGAAATTAATATATTTATAAAAAAAATGTTTTTCTTGTCAATTTCAGAATCCACACTCTTGATGAAGAACATGGAAAATATATATTCAGTTGCTATGAATCGAAAATCTCTCTCGTCTTATGTGGTATTTGACACCGTTATTGATTCATTTCCTTAAAGCCTTCTTGCTAACAAGCTGTTATCTACTGGCTCCATCGCACTCTTTCTCTGAATCTTCCTCGGAGTTCTGTTTAGCCAGCCATGATCGGACTCATCCGTCTGAAGCTGGACTAGCCTAAAGAGCTGATGCAATAAAGCTGGACTAGCCTAAAGAGCTGATGCAACATGTTGTCGGAGAAAAACTTTGTCAAAAAAAGAAAAAAAAACAATGTAATACCTTCGAAACTGAAGTCGGTTGGGCTGCCAACTCTATTGGGCTCGGAACTAGACTGGTCTGGATGTTATTAAAAAAACTGGCAGAACGTCTTAAATTATGCAAGGTGGTCTGCTAATTAATTAGATTTTTTTTTTAAATTCCAAATTTAAATTTTGAGATTAGCATCTAAGGAAATTATCACTTTATATACACTAGTGCGATACGAGGAATGCACCCAAGCCCACTCAATGATCTTTTACTGTCGGAAAAATAACTAATTATGATGTTTTAAGGAATCGAAAATTATTTTTAACATCATCCCATTAAAATAATTTAAAAATATATAAAATATATTTTAAATAATTTTTGTAGAAAATATGGTTTGAACTATTTTTCTAATATTATCTAATTAATAACAAATCAGCTAAATATTGTTGGGAACCGAAATTTGAATATTGCAATGCCACTGCATTCAACGGACCTATGATTCATTAGCAGCGTAATAGTATTATTCCCATAATGATAAAGAAAAATTCATGATCTTGTAGATGATCATGCATGATACAGTTTTCTCAGAGTTGTTTCGCTCGTACGCCCAAGTTAGAACTGAATGGCTAAGATCTTAATTAGGAACCAATGTTTAGCTATCTAAACACCCAAAATTAGCTATTTTGAATTAAAACTTAAATTTCTTACACAATATTGACTTTATGGTGAAAGCTTTGTTAAAGGAAGGAGAAATTTCAGGCAGGCAATGGGCTTAAAATTCTCAAAAAAGAAAAGAAAAATCCCACTAATTTATGGCAATTTGGAACGTTTACCAAAACTTTCACCGACTAGGAGAAAGAACTTCCATCTCTTTTGTTTCGTTTTATCTCTTATAAGACGAGAAATAGTAATACATTAGCATGCATTGCATTATGTCAGCGCATGAGCAAGACGGTAACGATATTTCAAAACTCTTGACAAAACGTACTATTTTTGTATTGGTTTTTTTCTGTTTCTTTTAATAGAAGAAAGTATAGTGATCATCAATAAACTCTCAGTAAAATAAAATAAAAAAGTTAGTTAGTAAAGGAAATCTTCTAAAAAAACCGATATTAATTTTTAAACAGTGCTCTTGATATATTTAATAATTTATATTGTTGGCTACTTTTGAATTGATGCAACATCTAGCGCAATGATAACACACCCACACATGAATGCATATGGGTGTTCGTTGAATGTAATAATTATTTTTATTTATTTTTCAAAATTATTTTTATATTAATATATATTTTAAAAAAATATAAAAATTCTAGAAACATACCTAACATACAATAAGTTAGTTGGGTGTATTATTGTGCTTTTAAAATAATAATTGTAACTATTTTAAAGTATTTTTTATTTTGAAAAATATGTTAATAATATTTTTATTAATTATTTTAAAAATTAATACAACAAAATTATTTAAAAATAAAATATTAATTTAAAAAAATTCAAACTTTTTTAAAACCATTCGTTTTTTTATTTTTATCCGGAAAAGGGAAGGCATGGAAGACAGTCAACAAACAGAAAAGTAGCATGTACTAGAAGTTACGAAATTCTTAAAATAAAACGATAAATCTACAGCTAGGCTTTCCATGTCCTTGTCCGCACTCCATTATTAGCAACGCTTTCATGATTTTTACCTTTCAAAAATATTTTTAATTATTTTTTATTTTTATTTTAAATTAATATTTTTTCTCAGTAATTCAATATGATAATATTAAAAATAATTTTAAAAAAAATAAAAAAAATATTTTTAATATATTTTCAAATAAAGATCATTTTAAAAATATATTCACTGAACTAAAAAAAAATTAACCCGTAATCAGTGACACGATCAGGCTGAATTTTATTTGGAAATCTGGCCTCTAAATTCTTGTTAAAGGCGTCATCATAGCACGCTTCAGCCAAAAGTGGAAAAGATTGAACTCAGACGATGCCAATTGAATAAGAACAGCAGGCAAAGCCACTTGAACTCAATCATGCCATTTGAATAGGAATAGCAAGCAAAGCACTTGCACTCAATAAGGCCATTTGAATTATAGTCTTTTTAGTATTATAGGATTACAGCTAAGGTTATTTTTTAAAAATTTATAATTTTTTTTTATTTTTAAAAATTATTTTTAATATCAGCATATTAAAATAATTTTTAAAAAATACTTTTTAAATATAAAAACAGCAATAATGCTTCCACTGAGCGCTCAAGAAGCAACTTTGGTCGAACTGTTATCGGCATCACCCTCCCTCAACATCTTCCAAAGACATTAAAACAAATTATTTTGGAAGGAGCATGGAAAAAATTATTTACATATCAAATTCTGCCCGTATATCAGTTTTATACTATATTTACATGAATTAAATAAAATAAAATAAAAAATAAATTCATTTCATATATTTATTAATTAATAAAAAATCGATATATATCATAAGATATTTAAGATATTTTATAATAAATACAAAATAATATTAAGAAAAATTAATTAATAAAATAATATCAAATGAAATTGAAAAAAAAAACTCGAAAATCCCTACAACCTTTACAAACTGAGAGTTTCAGCATAGAAAAAAAATTATTGGAGATACAAAATCTTTTTCATAATAAGCAACTTAAATAAAAAAATATCTTAAAAGTTCTCGTGTTTTTTTTAATATATACTTAAAATTTAAAAAGAATAAAACTTAAGTTTAAAAGCTTCACAATAATTTTTCAAGAATATTTTAAAAATAAATTAAATATACTTTTTAAAGTATCAAATGATCATTAAATCTTACTTTGCAAAATATTTTTAAATTTATATTATTATAAAACATAAATTTTAACTTGATTTCATAGATAAATCAAGTTCCTAGATATTAATTTTTTAAAATCATATAATTAATTATTATTCACACAGATATTTTAAATAAAAATTATATACAATCATGATTTCAATAAAAACAAATATTTCGAGGGAATCTGAGTTTTTTCCCCTTGAATTTGACACATTGTTGGTTGCAATAGGAGATCTGGCTTTTAATTATTATTATTTTTTCAAAGATACGTAGTCCTGTACGTACTTTACACTCTTAGAATTTTTTTCAATCTCTTCTCCTTTGAATCATGGATCCATCTCTAGATTATACTATTATTGTTATGATCATCTTTAGACGCAGTTCTCAGCTTCATTTATAAAATGTTATTTAATCTTTATTGCTCGGAATGATACCTGACAACCTAGTACAGTGCATCATCGCCGACAACGAGAGCACCGCGTTCTTTGGAAATCACCACCATATTTTTACGAGGTTCCATCCTCTTGAATCTAATCACAGACGCACATCAAGTGAAAAAAACCATATGCACGTATGAAACAAGAGAAACCATCTCAAGATTTATTATAAAGAGGGGAAAAAAAAACCCATATACCTCTAAATCGAGCTAGCTAGACATTAATTTTACTATAGGAATCTAGCAAATTAATCAGAGATGAATAATATTCCCAGCAACGAGCCATTCTACCAAATGGAACGTAGCCAACCCCATTGACGTTGGTATACTCAGAGCAACAAGACCAGCCATGCCCAACGCCAAGCTTGGCCTGGTTCTCATCAACACTGATTGCAAGTACCCAACTGCCTCGCAAATGTCTGAATTGTATCTGCCACGGTAATATCTCTTCTCCCATTCCATCCAGCCAGATGAGACCTCGTAAATCCTCTCGGCTATCTTCATCTCCTGAATGCGCATCCTAAGAACAATCATGTCTTCGTCGATCAATTTATCACTATAATCATCCCTTCTCAGTGCCGAGATCTTGGCAGAACGTCTCTTATTTGTGCTAAGACATGTTTTCGAAGGTGCTGCTTGGTGCAAGGATCTGTCACAAAATGGTTGTGAAGCCAGGAGAGGTGATGAAGGAGATTTTAGCATGGCTGTTATCATTGTTTTGGAAGTGGATTACTTGATTTTCAAAGTTTTCTGAAAATAGGTTATATCTAGAAGGACAATTTTTGAAAAGAATGAATCTTGATGTGTGATGCCCTCCATCGGCAGGGCTCGTATATATAGAAAGTGCTGGAAACGTCAAATTAATGAAACGTGATTTTTGTCAAATCCAGATTGGCCACTTGGACGGCCGATGTATGTGACCTCCAAATTCCTGGAGCCTCTCTCAAGATTTTGCGTTGTCTGTATGCTACGTGGCGGCGGCCTATTACACTTGTTAATTTTCCTTTCTTTCCAGAGAATAAAGCCAAGTGTGTGTGTGTGTAATCCTCTAATAATAATAATAAAAATAATAATTGAAGTCTGCGACGATGACATCATCAAGTGGAATTTGCGTGCATGTTTCTAGAAATTTAACTTCATTTTTATTTGAATTTATGTAAGCACGTGCAAAAGGCGAAAAGGATCGCATTAAGAATTAAGAAAACTGTGGGTGCAATTAATGTATTTGTTCTGAATTATAATGACAAATTGAAAAGGTGTAAGGACTAAATTAGAAAGAATGACATATCAAGGAGGGAAATTATCTTCATAGTTAAGAAAGAGTCTTCGAACCCGCGTTGTGCCTCCATCACACGTCTCCGACTTATTTTTTGAAGTGAAAAAAGGTGTTCGCTAGTGTTGTGCATGTATTTTTGGATATCATATGTTTTTTTAAGTGAGAAATAAATTGCTTTGTTAGATAAAATAACTTTTATTAAAATATATAAAGGAAAATAAAAAAAAATTATAACACTAATGAAATATTAAAGTGTAAAGCCAATCTTTCCGGCACGCAAATATTTAACCCTCATTGTCCTTTATATTTTTATTTATTTTTTCTTAGAATAAAATATTTTTATATATTAATTAATATGTCACATGAATATAATTTATTTATATGATCTATTTGAAGCACTATAACTAAAAAAATATCAAAAATATTAATTACTACTTTCGAAAAGGTGAACTAAATAATTCTAAAAAAATAAATATAAAAGAGGGTGTTGATTACAATTCAAATAAAAAATAAATATAATGTAAAAAAAAATAAAAAAAGAGAGACGATATCAATTAAAACTTAACTAAAAAATTAATAAAGAATTATCCGCTAGGATAACCAATAAAAATATTTTTCATCTTTCAATTATTTTTTTAAATAAGAAAAAAAAATTACTATTGTAAAATTGATGATTAATTTGATGTTAGAATCTTGCACGACATGCAAGGCCAACTAGGATAAAAGAAATGAAAAGGATCGGATTGCACAAAACCATGTGAAACATGATTTTAAAGGATTGAATTGAAATAAAAAGAATCCAATGATCGAAGTGAACAACAATAAAAATTGCAAGTGCCAAGAAAGCAAGAGATTTGCTACAAAAAAGAGGCGTGAACATGGAGAACAAACAATGGATGCACCGCGAAACACAGTTGTTTTAGCTCATCAGGTAATTAAGAAAGTTACGGGGGCAGCTAATGTATTTCTATTTAACACTATAATGGGAATTGTAAAATATAAAGACCAAAATGGAAATTACGACAAATGCCCCCTTCCCTAACATGTGGCCTTGCCCCTGGCAGTTGAATTGGTCTGGTAACAAGCTACCGTCCACGTGCATGAATGGTTCTGTTGGAATCACGAATCTAATTCTATCCTCCCCCCGACGTAGTTCCGCGTCTGATTAGACTAGCTTTCTTCTAAACTTCATGCTTCTCGGTGCTTAATTACTTAATTGAATTTTCTGACTCCCAAAATGCTCCAATCAGCAACTAGGCCGCAAAGTCAAATTCCAGTACTGGAAACATCATCATTTTTTTTTTCGAAGTGGAAGACCGCCGCAATTATTTAATTCAAAAATAGCCACCTCTGCCTGCTATGATTCTCCCATTCACAGAAAATGACGTCGCATTGGACGGCCTAAAGGGCGGATACTAGAGGGATGATGGTGCAATAACTTGCATGTTGCCATGTACCATCTGACACAAGACAGACCGCCGCAATTATTTAATTCAAAAATAGCCACCTCTGCCTGCTATGATACTCCCATTCATAGAAAATGACGTCGCATTGGAACGGCCAAATGGGCGGATACTAGAGGGATGGGGCGCAATAACTTGCATGTTGCCACGTACCATCTGACACAAGAGTCACCCGAGGAAACACCGCATCATATTGCATGATCTACTACTAGGTTTTTCCAATTAAGTACCAAAGCAACATTCAAGTTTACAAGACAGTCTTGATCTCCTAAGGTTTTAGTCATCGGCATATGCACCGATGAAAGCAAACGCCAAACGCTCATTTTCCACCACCGGTCATTGAAAGGGAGGAGGAGGAGGAAGGCCTCTTTGGATGCCATTGAAACAGAACCATTACATTTACTAGTGACATTGCACGTGAGATTTTGGCTGTTTCAGTTTCAGACATGGACTTAAATTGTTGTCAGCTTCTACGGAAGCAGCTTGTTAGCTCAGTGAAGGCATGGGACCCTCCTTATTGCATTGGCATCTTCTTTACTTGATACCTGTATCAGATAGATCAATAAATCGTGTTTTATAACATGCTATTATTATTAATCCCCAAACAATTACAAATCCTTTTCTTTTACCATCCAAACAATTACAAACCTTCTAAGATAAATGGTCGGATTTCAACAGGTGGTGATTCAAGCTGCTGGTTTGATGCATCTTTTTTGGGTGGAGGAGGATCAAGTTGCTGGGGTTGTTTTACGTCGTCAGGGTCCAAAGGTTCAAGTTGTAACTGTGACTGAATTTGTTCACGGCATGGTGGCTCAAGCCTTTGGTACCTGGGCTTGTTCTTCTCAAGGAGAAGGTACGTGGTGCAATACCAAAACAACAAGATTCTACTTTGAGCTACCACAGTATCCTTAATACGACTTCCACCGAATGAGAGCCGCTCAAGTGCCTGAGAAACAAGAGGAAGAAAGGGTAAATGCTGGATGCACAAGACAGAAAATGACGCAAATGTCAGGCACAGGCACAGGCACATCAGCCATTTCGTCAATTTCATCACTATATTTCAAGTCACTGGCTCAGAAAAATACCATTCATAGCAATCCTGAAAATTTGATTTTAAAACAGCTAAAACACTCGAGAAAAGCACAACTTTGGTGGCTTAGTGGATCATTTAAGCTGACAAGTTATAGCTCATAAGGGCTATAGGCACATTTGCTCCAATGCATATCAATGTAGACCTTTCATCAAATTGTGGGCTGAAAGCATAAATGAAGAAAATATTACAAAATAACTACCAAATTCAAGAGAAGAGAAAGAACATGGATAAGAAGCTGATGCCAATTCAATTGGATCCAATCTGTTTTCCTAGGGAGAACTTACTTGTCAATATACACGACTTCTCATAGAACAAAATAAAGTTGTGATAAAGCTTAAAAGCTTAGATAATGTGCATTACATTAAAGAAGAAATGTATTATAGTGCAAAATATTATATCATTGCTGTATTACCTTCCACCATGACCTAAGCAGCTTAGCTTTTGTTGAAAATCAAGTTCATCTTAATAAGTTTTAAGTTTCTAGATTAAACAGGTCATCCTTTTTTCATGATTTCTCTCTTTTCTCAACTACCATAGAGAACCCTCCCATGTTACAAGCAGGAAGACAGATTCAGGGCTTCACATTACCTGTTCACCAGTTTCTACATCAATTGAACTTTGATGATCAAACTGAAGACCTCTAAATTCATTGATGCAAAGTCCTTGAAAGGCCCTGAAACCATGTGCAGAAATAGTCATACACCAAGGCTAAAATCAACTCGTCCAGTATAAAGGGAACTAATATAAGAGGACGACTTTCTGCATAAGCAAGACATGATTGATTTACCATCTTATCAGGGAAATATTAGGAATCCATCGAAAGATGATTGGTGTATTATCTGCATTGACATAATAACCTCCGAATACTATAAAAACAGTCATAAGAGAGGGTCCGACAGCCATTGCTGCTTCAGTGGTTGGAACCATAGCTCCCACAGTTAGACCCATTGCAGATGCAGCAAATGACTCTGCTGTCACAATTCCACAGAATTTTCCAAACCTGGAATGCACCAGTCCAAATTCAGTAACTTCAAGCATTGTGACTGCAATAAATATAGCATTTCCAAACCTAAAAGAGGTTTTCTCTGTGTTTTATTTCCACTGACTAGGGATTGTTCTTCTCTGAAGAACAGCTCATCTGGGTTTTTTTTATTTTCAGTTTTATATGTGTGCATGTCAGCCAGTTACTTCAATACTCCAAAAACTTTTACAAATTTCAGTTACTGATCCATGTACTTTCTGAATCTGTATAAATTTAATTGCATTCGTTCAATATACAAATTGCAGAAACCCATGTGGTGTCAGAAATCAAAATGGTAAAATATGGAAGCACACCTTGAAAAGGTAGGGTGAAGACGAGACATGGGATACAGTACAGCACCAAATATTAATGGAAATGCTGCTCCAACAGGAATCTCAGCTATCAATTTGGAAAGTAGATAGGGTCCTAATGCATAAGAACCCTTAGCACGCTCTCTATCTACAATTGCACGTTCTTTTGGAAACACACCCACTGTTTTTGTGAGAGCAGCCATTGCCGTGTTTATTGCTGCAACCTGAGAAAGACCAATTGTCATGCACAGAATTTTTAAAAAAAATATCTTAAAACAGTTGGGATTTTCATTGAATTTCAAAATTGCCACCACGCTGATCAGCTAATCTGGGAGCTTATTATTATTGATCATGTTGCGTCCATGCATCAAAGGGCATCCAAGCTAAAACATCTGTTCTAAAATTTTGACCTATCTGAATTAACTAGTTGGGTGCCAATGGTATCTTTTACTGGTTGTACCCGCCTAATACATGTTAAATGTAAGGTAGCTTCAGCTCCCTGCACTCCATGTGAACCATGTCTATTTCTTTTCTGTTTTATTTATTTATTTATTTAATATTATGTTTATGAATGGCAGTAATTTGGGACATAAGTGATCAGGAAATTCATGTCTGAACTCATAACAAACATTAAAAGGTCTTCCATTACCTTAACTAGTCATAGTTAAGATGCAGTCTAGGATAGTGCATGACAGGCTACAGCTATCACACAAGCTTACAAGAAAAGGGAAAAAAAAGAACTCAGGTCATAGATTCATAGCTGGTGGATTAGAAGGTTGCAAGCCAGGCCTTGATTGTATGCCATTAATCAAGCTGGCAGTTTTTTAGTGATGTAGGATTGTATTCTTAGCAAGGAAACTGAACATGAACGTGGCATAAATTGTAAAAGTGGCAAACAATGCAGAAGATGCAGATTATAGGTCAGTAGCAGAAAGCATATATAGTGGCACCAACAAATTAGGTTGGAGTCAAGATCATGACCCAGGTCCTTTGGTCAGTCACTGGTGAAAATAATCAGCGCAGTTAATGAATAGCTGATACTTTCAAACTAGAATCTCGTGTCACATATTCAAGCAAATATAAAAAACATGAAGAAATTAAAACCACTATTTGACAACACGAAAGAACCAAAATCCGCACATTTTCAGTTATTTTATGATGTTTGAGATCTTCTCATTCTATTGTGTATTGATCCTTAAAAAGAGCGGGGATTTGAAGGAGGAAAAAATAAGGTCACATACCTGAAGCAATCCCATCCTATCTTGTATTGATGTTTGAGATTTTCCCATTCTCCAAAAAACCGATCCAAATATTATAGCCGATGCAATTGACATTGTTGCCCGAACTTTGTTTGTTGGCCCATCACGAGAAGCCTAGTCATAAAAGGTGCAATAAGGGAAAAGCTGGAGCTAGAATTACAATTATCCGAAATTTATTTTTCCGTGAATTTGTCAATTAATACAATGCATATCTCTATGCCAGTCATCCCCTTCCTAGGGGATTATTTTGTCATCTAGAATTGAGTAGAGGTGATTTGCTATGTTCCACTTCTTAGTTTAGCTAATTAAAATGAAGAAGCTAGGATTGAAGACATAAAAAGCAAAATAAAGCAAAGTCAAAATTGCAGTCCAAGTCAATGTGATCCAGCCCTTCCCTTTGAGAGGAACATGTTTCAGGGGTTGGGGAGTTGTCTGCACTAAACCAGGTCGTGGTGAGAGACTAATGAAATGACTGTTTATTAATGGAGTGACAGTTGAAAAACCAACCTGCATCCATGCACGTCTAAGGAGCAACCAGAATCCCCTCCACCAAGACCCTTTGCCTTTCCCCTTTACACTAGTTTTCCTGCTCAATTTCTTGGAGTCCTCCTTTCTGGTAAGTGGAGTTGCATAAAGAATTGTTGATGATTGTTGTGAAAACGATTCAACTAGACCATCTATCCTTTTCCGTGAAGAGTAGACACTATCTGCAGAACTATAGTCCACGGATATGAGATCAGCCAAAAATTCAGCAGGATTGACATGGTCTGGGCAATGATACCTGTTGAAATCAACAGACAATTCAGTAATTTTGGAAAACTGAGACAACAGCTCTACTTTTTTAATGATTAATCAAATGCACCATCAACAACATATTTTCCTCAGAGAGAGAGAGAGATAGTCAAGACAGTAAGCCAGAGCACAGATTAATATTTGTATAGGAGAAAGGAAAATACAGACCCAAAAAACAGGAAACACAAAAACCTAAAGAAAAAGGAATTGCTCTAAATGAGAAAGCAAGAACTTAAAATCAAATGGACAATCTATCAAAAATCCAATTAACAGATTAGTAGTTCCAGATATTCAAAGTTGAAGCATATACATGACAAACATAAGCTCTCAATTATGAAATCACTAGTATTGCATTTAAAGAATAGTAAATGGTCATACACCATAGAAATGAGAGGCAAAATGCTCAACATAAACAGTTATATATTTCCAAACCACAGTAAAATAATAGCTTGCAGCACTTGGAAGTCCCTGCCGTCTCATAAAATCCTATCCACAATCCCAGGAACTAAGGCTGACATCTCAAGATTCCCAAGTTTAACCACTACCTTACCCAGTAAGTTGTCTTGTCATGCACAGATGTATTTAATTGAGTATGAAGTGCCATTACAATTCCGAAAGCATATTAGTTAACATAATATACATAGTCCCAGGTCAAAATGTAATTCAAGCCATTGAAAATATTAGAAAAAAAGTCATTAAAAATCAAATCTGTCTATAGTCTAAAAATGTAAAACAGCATTGCCAGAGGGAAAAAATTAGTTCCACTGGCAACACAAAAACATCACCTACTCCCCCTTTTTTCCTTCCATCCAGCTCTTATTCTACATGTACTTTGGAAATCTATATCCATCCCAAGATAATAGTTTAAAGAGAATATAAATTGTTGAAGTTGAGAATAATGAGCAAAATCAACAGTAAGCAGCAGATATAGAAATGAGAAAAAAGATAGGCAAGCTTAGGCTAATAACCCGAATTTTGAGAAATATGTCAGTGGCACATCATGTGCTGAGCCAGCATAGACAAGTGCACCCTCTGCTAGTAACACAATGTCATCAAATTTACCATACACTGAGCCTCTAGGCTGGTGTATGGAACAAATTACAGTATGTCCATCCTGCGCCAGTTGTCGGAGAGTTTCCATTACTTTCTCTGCCTGAAAAGCATCAAGCCCTGGAAACACGATGCATGACCTTGTTAAAAGCGGAAAGAAGATTTACTTCAGCAGTAAACCATATGGGTTACATGATCAATAGTTTATAGATTTTTATTTTCACTTCAAATTGATAGTCTTGCTAATACCTATCCAAGATTAAGTAGTCAAATAAAATCTCTTCATTGATGTTAGCACGACATAGCCCAAAAGTTGAAAAACCTTAGTTTCAAATACTATTGAGTTCACTCTGCATTACAAAATGCTAGGGATCAATGCAAAGCCAAATTCAGCACATTCAGATTCAGTAGAGAAGGTATTTATCCATATCTACCGGGTCAACCCTCACATATGAAGAAGAATTTACTCCATCAGTATCATAGCATTGTTAAACACTGGTCTTAACTCTTAAACTTGCCTTGTGCACAATGAATTTTAGTAAAACACAAGGTCATTTTGCCTCCCTGAATACAGTAATAGCAAAGTCGATGCACATGTATCCTGTACATGCTGCATTATGATCGTATACATTAATCATATCAAAGCTTAATGCCTCCACAATTCAGATCAAATCCAGACTAGCAAAAGTTCAGGATGCAAGCATGCACACATACCTGTTGTAGGTTCATCAGAAAATATTACAGATGGGCTAGCAATGAGTTCGCATGCTAGTGACAAACGTTTCTTTTCACCGCCACTTATCCCACGAACTTTTGCATCACCAACAATGGTATCAGCACAGATGGCCTTTGGAGAAAGAGAATAAAAGCAAATCCCCCGAAAAGAAATCAAATCAGAGAAAAAATGCATAATATAAATGATAAGTAAGGAATTGAAAGACAGATGATAGTTACATGACTTCATTGTATAAACCATTAATTGTTTGAGAAGTAGAAGGGACATTAGCTTGAAGCGTGAAAGTAAAAGTGAGGGAAACCCCTCTTGGTATCTAATTTTAGAAGTGAATAATACTATGTCTGCAAAGGGGATCAATCAATTTAATTTATGCATTTAAATTAAACTTCAGACGAAGTTTGCCTTACCAAACCGAGCTTGAACAACAAATTATTCACGTATTCATCTCTCTCTTCTACCGAAGCTATCTCTGGAAGTTGAAGTTCAGCAGCAAGAGACAGTGTTTCCCGCACCGTAAGCTGCGAGAAAAAAAGATCTTCCTGTCTCACATAAGCAGACCTGTAACAACAATTGACCTCGTAAACACAATCGAAAGCTTATACATTGAGCTCAGCATCACAGGTCTATAACAAAGCACCATACTTGTAAGTTCTATTTGAACTAGGCCTCCCATTGACTTCCAAAAGACCTGACAAATGCAGTCGCGGTGATGCCATTAGCTGTCCTGCCAAAACATTGAGCAATGTTGTCTTTCCTGAACCTGATGGTCCCATTATTGCAAGCAATCTTCCAGGCTTTGCTTCTCCACTCACATTATTAAGCAGAAATCTCACCTATAAGTTAAATTTCAGTCAAGCATACAAGTGACCCAATGTTTCCACGCTATATTTTATAAAGCAGGGAAATTAAATTAAGCAAGGGTGAACATCATGTAGTTACAAAAATAATAATAATCAGCACACGAGAGTGAATCATCTAGATTCGATCAATTTTCTTTTTCTTCATTTTCTCAACAACCAAACAGAACTTGAAAGAAACGTGAAACTCCCAGAGAGAGGAAATAAAATTCCGACTCACTGATTTGGAGGATTTATCAGAGAGCGAGCATGTGATGTTGCTCCACCGGATAGTAACCGGAAAAACTTTCCCAACATCTGGACTATCTTCGTCGGCTGCGTCGTTTTTCTCGTCGTCAGGAGACTCGTCCTCAGGCATCAGAGCGGGGCCGGGACCGGAAAATAGCCGGAGGAGGAGAGCGACTGCGGCAGCAGCCAGAAACTGGCCGGCACCGTTCCCACCCAAACTCACTAGCTGACCCGCCATTTTCCCGCCAAAACGCACCATCTCGCTCTCTTTGTGCTTCTCCTTGGAGCAGACTCCGTTGGGGCAGGGGACTGAAGATCAAGCTAAGCTACTGCTCTATTCTGTGACTATGATAGTGAACAAGGTCCGTAGATAGGATAAACGGCGACGTATGGGGCAAAAAACTGCTGCTGCTTTTGTGAGACTTGTCGTGGTCTCAGAAAAACGAAAACGGTGGTTCAGATTTGGCTGGGGTTCTGAGAACACGTGTCCAATCTGAGGATAAGGCAGATTGCTTCCTTCGGTGTGGACAGTGTTCACAGCAATGGGTAGGATTATCAGTTTATCATACTAAAAAGAAAAAGAAAAAAAAAGAAGAAACGGGATTGGCTTCGGGGCATGGTTGGTTTTACAGTAAAAAAAATATATGTCGATCTTTAATTTTTCTATAAAATAGGGTTGATGGAGTGTTTTGTTATTGTTAGTGAGGGAGAAGTTATTATTTAAAGTGTTTTTTTATTTTAAAATATGTTAAATAATTTTTAAAATTTTTTAAAAAATATTTTTAATATTGACCCATTAAAATGATTTATAAACATAAAAATATTATTTAAAATACAATTCAAACTAGACTTGTAATTAATTGCTATCAAAATATAATTGGCTCTTTAGTTGAATAGGGTTATATTTACTTATCATTTTAACTTAATCATTGAATCAGTGATTTTAATCACAGGTAAGTGTGATTTGATGAGCATGTATATTGGACTGGATTTAGTTTCATTTAAGAGGGTGAATGGTATTACTTTTAAAAATATTTTTATTTAAAAATATATTTTTTATATCAGTATATTAAAATTATTAAAAAAACATAATTAAAAAAATTTAAATTAAAAAATTAAAAGTAATGCCAAAAACCTTGATAATCAAGTACTTAATAGTTGATAGTTGCTTGTTAGGAATGATAGTTCCATCATTACCAATTCTAAAAAATTAAAAGTAATGCCAAAAACCTTAATAACCGAGTACTTGATAGTTGCTTGTTAGAAATGATAGTTCCATCATTACCAATTTTTCCTGGAATCTAAAAGTTAAGTATCCATTTATTCACCATTTACATGATTCAAATATTTTCAATCGGCAATGCTTCATATAGAAAGCTTTTTTCAAGGGCTTTGATTAAATTGATGCTAATATTCAATACAATATTAAAAATAATAATAATAAAATTGAAGAAGGATGTTCGGCCACTGTTCGCGATCACGATGGACTCGGATAAATATTATTGGTGTAGACTTTTTCAGAAAGTCTTTCGTGCAAATATATAACTATGACACATGAAATAATTTTTTAATACACTTTTCAAGTCCATGGAAGTGAAAATTATAATAATGAGATTTTATGATTTTATGAACCATGCATGGGCTCCACAATGATAAATATGTTGCGGGTCACCTGTTATGTCCAGGATAGACAATATATATGTCTCCTATGATGCCTAGCTCTGAATTCATTTATTGCTGTGATGGTTGAAAATTAATGAGATGAGATTTTTAAAATTGAGAAATTAATTTTTAATTTATTTTATTATAAAAAATAATAAATATCACATAAAACTTTTCAAACCATCTACTAATTTTAAAATATTTTAAAATTACTCAAAAAATTAGAATTATCTGAATTTAAAGAATCAAAACAAAATCCGATCACTTTCTTGAAATAAAGTTTTTATTAAAAAAGAAAAAAATATCCAAATAAACTCTTCTCATTGTTTACTAGTGCCCTGAGCCTATCCATGGCGAGCTAAATAAAATAAAAAAAATATTTTTTCACAGAGATTCTCTGTGATTAGAAATGAGTAAAAAAGTTTAAAAACTAATTTAATCAAGAAAATAAAAAAATTAATCAAGAAAATCGAATCGATAAAAAAACTTATTAAACCGGTTAAAATATTTAAAAAATTATTCAGTTCAGTTTGGTTTTTAGTTTCGATATGCCTAAACTAGCCAACTTAAACTGAACTGGTTTAGTTTATAAATAAAAAAAACAAATAAGTCATTTCCTCTCTTTCCTCTAAAACTTCAACTTTAAACTTAAAACCTCATTAAAATTAAAACTTTTGATTGGATTTCAAAATTTAATTTCTTACAGGGCTAAGGATTTTGATGAAAAAACTAAAATAGTTATTGATTCTAGTAGTGATAGGAGGAGGTGGAGGTGGTATGTTACCAAGCTAGGAATTTTGATAAAAAAAACTAAAGTAATGGTTGATTCTGATAGTGATGAGGGGGGAGGTGGAGATAAAGATGTTGGTAATGATGACGGTGATGATAAGATAAATAAAAAATATAAAATTTTACTAAAGTGATTAAATTTCATTATTGATGATGTAAAGACTATATTTGTTACTGTTGTTGTTTCCTTTGCATTTTGTTATTTTATAGTAGAGTTAAGATTCATTCCTTCTTTGTCCATGTATCCAACATTTAATGTTGGTGGTCATGTTTTTTTAAAGAATGTAACGTGACTTCCTTCCCTTTTATTTCTTTAATTTTATGATGTTAATAAGGTTACACGGGAGTAAATTTAATACCGAACTGGGGTATATTCTAGCCACCAAGAAAAAAAATTATAGGTTTTTTTTTTATAAAAAAATCAAATCAAAACCACTTAGTCCAGACCAATTCAGTTTGGGTTTTTCTTTTTCTTCAGTTTGGTTGTTTTTGAAAGATAAAAATCAAACAAAATAAAAAAATAATAACCCCTAGGATGACCACCTTTTATTTGATATCGCACATAAGTGGTTGCCGAATCAATGAACTGCTAGAAGTATTTAGATTTCTAATTTACTATAAACATATTGAAATAATATTTTTTATTTATTAAAAATTATTTTTAATATTTACATCTCAATTATAAAATATACAAAGATTAGTTATAGATATTTTTTTTATTTTAAAAAATATAGTTTATAATTCAGTTTCAATCTCCACTTTCAACCCATGATTATTGTCTCCATTTAATTCATGTTATTTTAATGTCATCTTTATTTTTGTATTTTAAAAATATTTTTTAAAAAATTTAAATTTAAAATTAATATATTTTTTGTGTTTTTAAATTATTTTAATATAACAATATTAAAAATAAAAAAATCATTGATATATATTTTAAAACCAAAATTTATTTAAAAAATAATTATAATTATATTATCAAATAAGTAATTAATCCACGTGTACAAAAACCACTGCCCGCACTGCTACGACCCCACAAACTCACAACCCAACCGAATATTCATTCACTCTCTCTCCCTCTCGCAAATATCCGTCTCTCTCCGTCTTCTTCCCACAAAAGAAAAAGAAAACCCTACAGCTCACAACACAATAACACTCTGTCTTCCACCATCCCTATGAGGTAGCGAAGGCAGAGCGGTACTGTACTTCCAGTACCCATTACTCTAAGACAGATCTTGCCATGTGAGGAAAACATGGCCAACAATTCCAAAGAAGAGCCAAAAAGTGCTCCACAACCAGATCGGTGGTACAATCTAGCCCTAGGTCCTTCATTTAAAGAGCAATCCTCCCATAAGTTCTGCACTCTGCGATACGAATTTAAGCCAGCTTCGATTGACAAAACTAAGCCTGGATTATTCCACAAGAACAAAGACAATCGAGTTTCGGTTGAGTTTCAGAACAATCAATTAGGCAAATCGAAAGTCACTTTTGAAGGTAGTAGCGAGGATTATAAAGAAAACGATGCCGTTTTGTTTTTCGATGGCCAGACTTTTCGATTGGAGCGCCTTTATCGGTCTGTTAAGCAGCTCAGGCACCTAAGATTGCCCGGTGAATCCGCTGCATCGGCTTCTGCTCAATCTATGCTAGCCGTGGAGGCTCCCAGCTTGTCTCCTCCTGTTGGGAAGGGTGCGAAGCCTGTTCAGATTGGGCGAAGTGCATTTCCTACTGTGCCTGTAAGTTTCGATTGAATTTTATTTGATGATAACCGTGATCGCCTGGAATGGCGCAAAAGGATCCATATAATAAGCCTGACCTGGATTGGGATTGAAGATTGGTTGTTGTTAAGTCTTTGTTTGTTAGTTTGCTGTCTCTGCATCCGCTGTTTTTAAAGTGATCATCCAAATCTCTTTGTTACTCCGCTTCCCTGCTGATTCTTTATATTTCTTCCTATGCTTTGTGTTTGAACAGGTTGAGGTGGAACGGATTGATGTCGGCGAGCCACATGTTTTAGGTATTTTGAATACACACACATGTTTGGATTCAAGTGCATGTTTATCCTTATTTCACCATGGATTTGGCCACAAACCAAAAATTTATTCGCACAATCCAGTTATGGATAAAATAAAAGTGATCAGAAAAACAAACCAAACTTTAATTCGAGAATGTAACAAATAAATCCCGTCACACATAGTTAAGTAATTTCTGAATCTTGTTCAGAACCTTTGTTAATTAGTTGTATTTGTTAGTCATTTAACAGGATATTTTCTTTTCATCTACTAGGATGGATAAACCGTGCATTTATTCTAATTACGGTGACCTTAGTTGGATTATCTGCCCAATTAAGATATTTCTGGTTCAGATTTTAGTTATCATATCTGCCCAGCTAGATGTTTCGATGTAACGTTATGAGGGAAAAAACATTTTAAATCATGCTTCTACATTGGCAGATAGGGTTTCTAAACGAAGATATCTCAGGGCTGGATATGTTTTTTTTTTAGGAAAAAAAAAACTCTTAATGAACCCTCTGATTTTTTAGTATTTGAGTTGGGTTTTACCTTCTTTTTTTCTGCATGAGATTTTTTTTAGAATTTGTAGTGGAAACAATTATGCATTCCTTGTTATTGTGAAGAACTATATTATCCTCAAGGACTCTTGATCATGGATCAAATCTGTCACTTAGATTCAGATCCTCTTATATTTCCATTTTCAATATCCACAACTTATCCAGTTAGACAACTTTGCTTAAGTTAAAAGGTTTTGTGGTCATGACACCATGTCTGTATGGCAGCTTCAACAGTTCCTAACTGGTACTCCTTGATCTGCCTTTTCTGGTCTCAGTTTCTATTGTTATTATTTCTTGCTTCGGACCTATTTTAGCCATTTTTGTTTGGTTGTCCCCCCCCCCCCCGATATCCAAGAATATTTAAAATTGTTTGATTCTTGGCTATATGAAAAACACATTCTTTTTCATTCTTACTGTTTGTCAACATCATTCAGCCATTTGAAAAGGTCACTTGCAAACGATTGCCAAGCAAAGAACAGGGATATTTCCCGAGTTCCAATGATTATTCCTATGTTATCTTCAACCATTGCTCGTCATCATGATTGATATTTCAGCTTACTGTTATCTGCCACTTATTGCGTGTTATAATGAATAGTAATGCTCTCATCATATGATAGGTACAAAAGCAGCCAATGAGGGGATTACTGAGCGTGATAGGTACAAAAGCAGCCAATGAGGGGATTACTGAGCGTCCAACCCACGTGCCACATGTATCAACTTCCTCACCAAGCCCTAAGAATGATGAAGCTGAAGAACATCAAGACATAGACATCGAGGACATTTTTGGTGCTGGTTCACCTGATGATGGGAATGCAACTGAAGAAAAAGTTGATGTCGACTTTGATATGCATGCACCACAGCAAAACAACACTGATGATGAGATTGCTGATGTGGATGATGATGGTGATGAAGCAGACAAGGGTCTCAATGCTGCAGAAGCCCTTAGAGCCCAGGAGAATGCAGATGAGAGAGATGAGCAGACTTCCAGTTCTAGTAGTAGCAGTGGAAGTGGAAGCAGTGGTAGCGGGAGCAGCAGCAGCAGTGACAGTGAAGGCAGTGATGAAGATTCTGTCAACTCTATTTGAAAGTTAAAGCAACTCCAAAGAAACATCTAAATACTATCAGGCGGGTACCTGCAAAATTATAACAAAAGCTAATGGAGTTCACATTTTACTGTCGAAATCCACAGTAAAATTCATTATTTTACCCTTGATTGATAAAATCATCCAGGGAGATCTTTTCAATGGACCCATTAGTATTTTTGTATTTTTATTGCAAAGTATAATTATTTCATTGCCCTTGAAGCAAGAAATATTTAACTTGGGTAAACGGGCTTTGATTTACTTTAAAACAATTTAAGTTATTTCATTATCTTTAGAATTGAAAAGGGTTGTGCCCTTGATGTAGGGTTCTTTTGTCTTTTACATTTGCTTGTTTAGCGGTTACCGGGTGTTGTTAGGGATAATAAGATAATTTAGTAAATAAATGATTAAAAAACAAAAACTAAAAACATGTGAATAGGATCCACTTGAACGGCTAGTGCGATGTTATTCAGTAGAAGTAGAATGTAGTGATGATGCTATTCAGTAGAAGTAGAATGTAGTGATGATGCTATTCAGTAGAAGTAGAATGTAGTGATGATATTTAGTACGGTGCTGGTGTGGTTGTTATTTTTTAAAGTATTTTTTATTTTAAAATATATTATAAGAATATTTTTTTTATGTTTTTAAAAAATATTTTTAATATTAATATATTAAGATAGTTTAAAATATTAAAAACAGATTAAATTTTTAAAAAAACACGTGTTGGCCCGCTCTCTTAATAAACTTTACTTTCAGGTAGCACCTGAACTATCTTGGTATGCTTCCTCTTTGTCATCACGTGTGATATAATTGTTACGAATTGAGTTTTTGTGGCCTTTTGTTTTATTCTTTCTTTCTCTTAATGGATTTGCATATTAGCTTTTAAAAAAAATTTAAATAAACTCCCAGGATTTATTATTTTTAAGATCTCATCCTTGTTATCTTTATTGTAATTTTTTCTATTTAGAATAATTTATAAAATTAAAATTTTTTTTTCAAATTCATCTTTTGTATATTTTTTTATATGTTAAATTTGATTATTATTCATTTTAATTAAGATAGTTTTTTAAATTATTTTTTTATAATTTCATTTTTCTTGAGGTTTTTTCCTATTAAATCTATTTTTTTTATTGTTGTTATTTCTTTACCTTGCAAATTTTTTAAATTGTTTTTTTTTAATTTCATTTTACAACATCTAACTAGGTAGATGTTTGGCTTTCTAGTTAAACTTGAGTATGGTAATTAATTAAGTGACTAACTTCAATTTAAGAAAGTCATCCAAACTTCATTGGTTTTTTTTTTCCTCTTCTTTTTTAAGTTTCATCATAACAATGGTTGTTTCAATTTTGTTTGCCGATCTTTGTTAAATCTAGCCTTTTCAAAATGATTTTTTAAATTAAATTAAATTTATTAAATTTATTATTCAATATTTAATTGAGAGGGTATTGAACTTCCTAGCTGAGTCGAAGTTTATAATTTAATGAATTGCAAGTTTGAAAAACTAACTTGAGTTAACTAACATGAGTTTGCTTTATTTTTTTATTTATTTTTTAAGGTTTTTTTTTCGTGATCTCATTCACCAACATTTTGTTATTTTTTTGTATTTCTTTTATATGAGATTTTTTTTTATAATTTTGAAAGTAACAATGATTAACTTGTGTTTTTTTTACCTTTTTAATTTAGGCTTTATTTTTTTATTAAATTGAATTAATTGTATAAGAGTAAGTATTAGATGTTCGCTTTGCTGTGTTTTGTTTGTTTTTCAAGTTACCATGCGATCTTTTTCGGTTATTAAATTCTTAGATTTTTTGTACTTCTTTTGAAATGTTGCAGTTGCATGAATACTCTTCTTTACATTGACAAACAATTATTATGGCCGCATCATATCACAAACCATCTATCTAGATATACATTAAAAGCATTCCTGTTAGAGTGGGAGGGCATTTTGCTTACCTTCTTTCTTTGATGAGATACATTATCTTATGCAATAATACCATCATGTTCTTTCATGGCAGATATCAAGCAAACAGCTCTTATTTTTCCAGAACAAGGCAGGAACAAACACGACAAGATTTGTATTTGAACTATAAAAGAAATTTTGGAAGGTTGGTTTTGGATTTCGTTGTCTTGGTTGGTTGCAATCCTACTAGTGTGGTTAAGTTTGACAAGGACTTGCAAAAGTCGAGACTCCCTAAAATCAAAGTGACTGGACGGACGCTCTTATCTTACGATGCAGAAGATCATGCCTCCGAGGGGACTGGTCAGCTTCGACGCTGTTGCTGAAGCAATCAGTAACATGGCAGAAACTGCTATCAATTACCATACGGTAAGGCCAGTGCATCGATCTGTAAAAAAGAGGTAATGAGTCGTTAACTTCAGGCCTGGTCAGGTCCTCTACAAAGTATAATTCAATTAGTTATCCTCTGGTTTTTTTCCAAAGAAATCATCACTTAGAGCGCTACAAATTTTAAAATAACCGAAGTATACATGATTATCTTGGAGTATCAGAGACTTAGTCATAATACTTGTATGTCAGCCCGGACACCAACAATTTTAAAAGAAAAGAGCAATGGCTGTTGCCACTTGTCAATTCCTGCATTAAAAACGTTTGGCCTTTAATTATGATCGAGGCGGGCGCCTTACTTTGATTTTTCTCTCGGTCACAGAGGAGAGGAGGAGAGCTCAAACCCTGGAGTTGGTGGGCTAATCTACTTACTCGTTTTTCTTTTTTCACTTTGAGATTAAACGAAAGGGATGGATGTGGAACAGTGGGGGCGAAGAAACAAAACATTTGACAGAAGATAACTGCCGTGCGTGCGTGTACATATATATCTATTTTCTTCATGGGATGGTAGGGTTCATGAATCTGAATCTTTTTGAGGGATGCCAGAGAAGTTGCAGATTCATACCAAACATCATGGATCGTTCATCCGAGATGGATGGCAAAGAAATCGACGAATGAAGTGTAAAAATAGGTGACTGCCTGAAGTTGTTTATCACATTACTTAATTTTCTACCTAACATTGTCCACTGCAAGGTATTTGTTTGTTTCTTCTCAATTTAGCTCACCAAACCTCTACATGTAGCTAGGTAGTCGGCCATCAATTCAGCACGACCTTCACTCCATTTAGCAGTAAATATAAGGTTCCTATGGCCAGTGATAACAATAGTGATGCCATAATAAGTAGGAGTGGCTGAGAAAATTGTTTTGAGCGAGAGTAGAGAACAGAGGTGCTTCTAGTCAAAGATTAGGGATGCAGTGCCATGAAGAGTTTTTATTCAGCAAGTTCATTGAAGCTTCTAACAGTACTCGTCATTATTCTTCTTTTAAAAAGGAATTATTCCTTGTTTTCCTAACACAGCGGAGAATAAAAAACATCCCAGTAATCAGCAAGTGTTTATCGACTACCTGGACTGACTGGAATGGTATCCACATGATAGCCCCTGCCCTTTGTCTACTCTATAGAATAGGACAAACAATTAAAAAAAAAAAATTTGAAAAAGAAATTATAAAACTATATTATTAATAAATTTAATATTAAAAGGTAAAATTAAAAAATAATTAAAAATAATTCAAGTTAATCCAAGTTAATATATTAAATTTATAGTCTAAATTATAAGATAAATATAATATAAAATTATATAAATTATAAATTATAAATTTTAATTTTAATTAAATAATTTAAGATAAATATAATATAAAATTATATAAAAAATATATAAATTATAAATTATAAATTATAATTTTTAATTTTAATTAAATAATTAAATAAAAAATAATTAAAAAATTAAAAAAACTCAAACTAATTTATTAAACGTGGGTTATTAAACTAAGGTAATATTATAAAAATAATTAAAATAATTATGAAATTGAAACTTGAATCTCCAATAAGCATAATATAAAACACAAAATTAAAATAGAAAAAATATAAATCAGAAAAAAATAAAAAAAATAAACATTATTAAAACATGTTTCATGACGAGAGCTGAATTTTTTTCCCTTAATAAATCCCTATCAAAGTGAAACCACCCATTTATCAACCGAAGACTTGTGAACTGGAAACCCAGTCCATCTGCACCATGACGCCTTACATTTGAATTTTAAAATCGTCTGTCCTGACTCAACTTTTGTTTTTCTCATTTGGACTTATTTACAATAATACCAACCTCCTGTTTCCACTCCTCCATCAACTCAGTCGGTCAATAAAAAATAATTAAATGAGATTTTAAATAATCTACCTTTTCAATTTAGATTTGTATTTATTTTAGATATTATAACCTGAATAAACCACAAATATGAAAAGGATTATCTTTCGTTCCTCCATGCTTAGCTTGTGTGCCTCATATGTTGGGAATGCGGTCTAAATATTGTACGGAAAAATAAATTATTTTTTATGTATTTTTTTATCATTTTAATATATATTTTTATTTATTTTGTTGAGATATTTTTATAGCGTCAAGAACATTGTTATTAATGTTTCAGTGTATCTTTCACATCCTATTATTTCTTTTTTATTTTCTCTCTTTAATTATGGTTATCGTGCCCACCTCATTTCTGATACCTGTTTCATTTGGTCCCTTAATTTCAATTTTTAGTTTTAGCTAATTTTAATTATAATATTATGGAATTAAAATAATCTTGTTAAAATTATAACAATTATTTTCATGTGAGATGCTGATATGATAATGTATACTAGTCAAACAATCCTAGTCTAAAAACTCTTTCATGAGAATTTTTTTTAAAACATGTGGTTCATCATTATAATCGAAGGGTTCATACCCTGAAAAAGACAATTATTCTCCATTTATGGCGCATCATAATCACGCTAAAAAAATAAAAATAATTGTTGTGGTCACATGAAAAGATGTAAATTATAATATTAATGTTATAAATTAGTTAGATTTTAGATTTATTTATTAAAAAATTATGAATTTAAATTTTATAAATTTTAAAATTATTAGAGATTTATATAGTTATTAATTTTGAGATTCATTCAAATACTTATATTAATAATAAAAAATATAAATTTAAACTTTTTTTTATTTTAGATAAAAAATCAAATAATTTCAAAGAAGAAAATCAATCCATTATCATATAACTCCATTTTTATTTTTCCATTCATCACAGAACTAACACTATTAAAAGCTTATTAGACAGTAAATTATAAGTTTTTTTTTTAAATAACATATAAAAAATTTAAAAACAATAATTTAAAATTTAAAAAATTTAAAAAATATGGTTGGAACACAATAACAAATAAAATCTAAGAATTTATTCAAGAAAAATAATTTTTTTATTTAAATATATATTAAAATTGATATTTTTTATATTAATCCATTAAAATTATAAAAAATAATTAAAATAATTTTTTTAAAAAATTAACAAAATAATTGAACCGTAATTCTAAACCGTGCCTAATTGTAACTCCGGCGAATACAGGGGGCGGAGTAGAGTTGACAGAAAAAAGATTAAAATATTTATTTACGAGTCCATAGAGTTGTCTCTTTTGAAAGAGGGTGAGGAATAACTCTTTTTTTTTGCAGGTTGTTTGTAATCTAGTGCTGGTCCTTTATTTTTTTGCCCCAATATTTTTCACCATCAGCAGTTTAGCACCGTCGTTCACTCATAGCTCAGAGCTCGCCATCAAGATCCCCGCAAACCCATCTCTCTCAATCACTAAAGTCAATCCAATACGATTCATTTGACCATTACCCATCTCTTCATCTTGCTTCAAAACCCAAAATTTAGCGGTCTTTATTGATCCATACCCATCGATATATCTTTGTTTCCCATCTAATCTCAAGAAGTACAGTGAAAAAAAGACTTGATTTTGATGCACATCCATCTCTCTACTTTCTACCTATACCTCAAATTTAGCTGAAAGGTTTGAACTTGGGATTTGATTTGCACCACCATATGCCCCATCATCAAAAACAAGGAGCAGCTTCAACATTGGTAGTGTTGTTGGGATTATTATCATGGGAGCAGAGAAAAGATGGCTTTTCACTCTCTTCTCCTCAGCATTTCTTTCATTACTATTTCTCTTGGTCTATTCAATCTCTGCTTTCAGTTCCTCTAAACAGTTCCCTTCTATAATTCACCATGGAATCCACCACCCTCCTGCTTTTGCCTATTATATCTCAGGTGGAAGGGGTGATAAGGATCGGATCCTTAGGTTATTGCTGGCAGTTTATCACCCAAGAAACCGTTATTTATTGCATTTGGGTGCCGAGGCATCTGACAAGGAGAGAATGAAGCTTATTGGGGCTGTAAATGCGGTGCCTGCGATTAGGAGTTTTGGGAATGTGGACGTTGTTGGGAAACCTGGCAGACTTACCTACATGGGTTCTTCTAACCTGGCCGCGATTTTGCGTGCTGCTGCCATTTTGTTGAGGATGGATGCTGGGTGGACGTGGTTTGTGTCTTTGAGTGCAGTGGATTATCCGTTGGTAACTCAGGATGGTATGCTTCTTTTTTTTTTGTTAATTTTGATTGTTGGTTTTGTTCCTCTCTGGATTTTTTTGGTTGAGTATGAAACTGCGACCAGATGCTGGAAAAATAACTTGGATTTAAATTTAGTGGTTCATTTAGAATTTATCCGTGCATCTATTTAAGTTTCGCTTTCTTCGTTTTGACTCTTGAACGAGGAATCTCTTGCATTCACATCTTAAAGCTCAATGGAAAGGACGCATGATGGCCTGTTGCTATTTTAAGCATAGTTGACTTTTGCATTTCATATTTTGCCTAGCGTTTTGGATATATTTGACATTTTTATGTTATTCTCTGAAATATGATGTTTGCTGTCGTTCTTTGGTAATTATTGGATATGACTTGAAGAAATGGTGCTTTCTGTTTCTTGTTAGTTGTCATAGTTGTTTTCACAACAGAAATAATTTAGGAAGCCTATGAAAATTTTGAGTAGGCTAGATGACTTTATCGAACCGTAACACTTAAAATGTGGCTGCTTGTTCTTTGACTACCTCAGACAAGGGTGCCTGCTGTCCAGAATGTATTAGAAGCCAACATGAATGATACCTTATAGGTCACAATGTTGTTAGGATCTGATATGGGGAGAAAATATCGTTAACACATGCACACTTCTGTGCAAAGATCCTGGATTCATATTCCTGGTGCAATAATTTGTAATCCAGTGACAGTATGCTGTTTACCAGAACAGCTTAAATTACCATTATAAAAATGATGCAGCTAGCCATAACCCTGAGTGTAACCTTAACGCTCTTTTTAGACCAAGGATTGGGCAACTTCTGTGGGAAAGCCCTCACAAAAAGAAGCTTCTATTGAACCTGCTAGAAGGTGGTTCAGAATACAGTGAAGTAGGCTTCCATGCAGTTGTAATGAAGGTTGATTTTGCAAGAACGGAATTTTTCATCAAAGCTTGACTTGAACAGTATACTGTTTACCAGAACAGATTAAATTATCAATATAAAAATGATGCAGCTAGCCATAACCCTGCAGCTAACTGTAATGCTGTAGTTAGACCTAGGATTGGACAACTTCTGTGAAAAACCCTCACAAAAGAAGCTTCTATTGAACCTGCTAGAAGGTGGTTGAGAATATAGTGAAGTATCTTCCATGCAGGAGTAATGAAGGATGATTTTGCAAGAACGGAAGTTTTTATTAAAGCTTGACTTAATAATTATTTCATGCTACCCAGGACAAGGACCACCACATTATAACTTGTAACCATGGATGCACACTTATTTGTGACCTGAGCTAGAGTAGGTTGATGGAGGTACAAGTTCCAACCCCATTCTGCTTATGTGCATTGGCCTCTGAAAGGCTGTTTGAATTCTCAGTTTAGATGGAAGCTAAATACGATTTCTTCATTCGTCCTTCTTTGTAGTTTAAAGCAGGTTTTTTTTTTTTTTGGTGTCAGGATGAGGTTTACTTAAGTAAGGATATTTGCTTATTAGCTAAACCAGTGGCCTTTTGGATATTCCACCTCACTCACAGCACATGTTGATGGATACCGTTGTAAAAAGTTTTTCCAGGATCACAAGAATTGCAGGTTTACATTTACACTGTCGTATTTACTGTGAATGGGCTTTAGTGTATTCCTGATGTAGGTCTTTCAATCTTGTGTTAAAAAATGCGTGCTTGCAAGGGATTTTTTTGTTTTCGGAGGGGAAGGGTTGGGGTTGACTGGTTGTTGGGAATCTAAAATACCAAGTTGACTAACAAAAGTTAAATGAGAGAAATCATGATTTGATATTTGGGCTTACACAATCGTTTTAGTCTAAAATACCTCCTGGATGCCCTTGGTGCATCAATTACGCTCTTTTTCTGATTGGGACCAAGATATCATTATAGAACTTGCCTTAACTGCTACTCTTTTTTCATTTTCACTACCGAGGATGAGGGTGTTCAAATGACCTGTGCAAGCTTAAAGTTGCTTATCTTTTTTCAAAGAGGACTTGTGCATTTTTTATCTAGGATGTTATTTGAAAAGGGATTGAATAAAGGCGGTTTTGAAAATGCATATTTGATGTTTTCATCAATTTTTAGATTCATAGCTATGTCTAGACCGGCTAGTGTGTTGAATATTGTGAGTTAAGCTAGGTGACAAGAAGTGAAGAGGCCTCAGCGTAGGCTTCTTAAAAATCGAGTAACTTTTTTTTTTTTTTTTTTTGGCTAAAGAGCTTTTATTTCGAAAAGACACGATAGAGCAAAGACTGATTAGAGTTCTCGTAGTGGTTTTTTGAATTTTTCAGGTTAGAGTGTTGACAGGGCATCAAAGCTATTTGGCTATGACAGAGGAAATATGTACCAGAAGCAGTTTCAAAACAATTATGTGATTGGATAAAAGACTATAAATACTGTTTAGATTATATCCATAAAAGGTTTTGCATATTAATTCATACTTCTGGAATGGTTGGTGACTTCATGTCCCATGAAATCTAATGTTTAAAAGAGTTTATTGGAATCCAATCTGCATGATGCACATGCCTGAGGCACTTTCACAGCTGTATAAAAGCATATTACAGTCCCATCCTTTATCATTGCAGAAATAAGGGTCTCCTTAGCAGTTATTGTTGGTATGAAGAGTTGCTGATGAGCTGTCTATACCTCTGATAACCCCTTGTTGATTTCTTGTTGATTTGGAGTCTGGTTCTTTTCTGGTGATAAAAATATGTGGGCCAGAGAGGTTCTGAATGCATCAATGTGATAATGCCTTTTCATAGCTGTACGAAAGAACTATACATTTGATATGTGTTGGAGATTTTGTAGCGTCAGCATTATGTTCATGTGTGTGGCCTTCCCTGCTCTGTAAGTCATAATGCAATGTTGTCCTTGGCAATATTGCACAATTGAATGGTTAGGAAGGCTTAAGAATGCAGATGATTGTTGTGTAAAAATTGAATCTGATTTAACTTGTCCAATGGTTAGAAACTCATCCAAGTTATATGGGAATCTCAGCTCATAATTAATAACTGTCTCTATTTACTAGCAGAATGGTTTTGAATCTGTTTTCTCCTATGTGCTTTGTATTTCACAAACAAGCCTCCAGTATCTGATATACTGAAGTGTTGAAAATCTTTTAGGCTTTTGGAAAATAATTCCACTCATTTCCACTTATGACCTCACCGTGTGGTGTCATGCTGCCTCATATGATAGAATTCCGAGCTTCCAATATTTTCTTCTGTTATCTTGCAGACTTGTCCCATGTTTTCTCCTCTGTTAGCAGAGACCTCAATTTCATAGATCACACCAGTGACCTTGGGTGGAAAGAGTAGGCAACCTCTTCTTACGAATTTTTATTGTAATTCTGCAGCACAAAGATTTAGTTATATCTGAGTTCTATTGGTTTGACTTTGTTGTAGATCTCAAAGAATTCAGCCTATTGTAGTTGACCCAGGGATTTACCTAGCCAGGAGGAGCCAGATATTTCATGCTACAGAGAAGCGGCCAACTCCTGATGGTTTCAAAGTATTCACAGGCAAAGTCTATTGTCCACAGCGTGCTGTTTATGCAACTAAAATTAAAGTTGTGCGTATGTATGCTTTACTTTCATGAAAATTTTATGTGTGGTAACAGATATCTCCTATTGCAGGTTCCCCGTGGGTGATCTTGAGCAGGTCATTTCTTGAATTTTGTGTTCTTGGTTGGGATAATCTTCCTCGAACCCTTCTTATGTACTTCAACAATGTGGTCTTATCTGAAGAAAGCTATTTCCACTCTGTCATTTGCAATGCACCAGAGTTTAAGAACACAACTTTAAACAGTGATCTAAGGTATATGGTCTGGGACAATCCTCCAAAGATGGAACCACATTTTCTTAATACATCTGATTATGATCTCATGGTTCAAAGTGGAGTGGCTTTTGCAAGGCAGTTTCAGAAGGATGACCCTGTGCTAGACAAGGTGGATGAGAAGATCCTTAAGCGTGGGCATGATCGAGTTGCCCCAGGTGCATGGTGCACTGGCCGGAGGACCTGGTGGATTGATCCTTGCTCTCAATGGGGTGATGTCAATGTTGTGAAGCCAGGTCCTCAGGCTAAGAAATTCAAGGAGACCATTAAAAACCTTCTTGATGAATGGAACTCACAGATGAATCAGTGCAAATGAAAAATGCATATATTAAAGGTTTATTGTCTGAGACTAGGTGCAGTTTTTTTGGCATCTGAATTTTGTCAACCAGTTAGGAGAATTAACATCAATAGACGTTGATTCTTTGGTGTTTAGGTCCATTTATTGGGCTACTCCGCACGCAGGCTATGATAGTGTTTATGGCAGTGGCAGAGTCGAAGGGAAACTAGTGAATTCACTTGGAGGTTTTTCTGAATGGTGTCCTGTCATGGGGACTGGTAAACAGTTCGAATCAATAAGAGGACCTCCCTCTTTACCCTGCCCGCCACTGCACGCCCTTGTATGTTCATTCTGTTCTCAGTACTCTTAAAAAGTTGTAACAGACGCTCATTCATTAAATTCTTATTTGCATCCTCTCTCTTCATATGCGCGTGCGCGTGTTTGTGTTTGTGTTGGCAATAAAGGTTTAAATCTGGAAAATCACAACTCATTTAACTAGTTGATTTTCGTTGAAAAGGCGTAGTGGAAGCAACAATCCAAACCTGATGTTTGTGCTCAGAAAATTGAGTGCACGTGAAGGAGAAACGGTGGCATTAGATATATTTGGAAATTATCTAATTTGATGCGGGACAGGGATGTATTATATACATATATATATAATACATTTATGAGTAAATTATAAATAAGTTTGTCTAGTTTTGCGAAACGAATTGAATTAAATAGTCATTCTAGGTTTAAAAGTAGTCTCTCTATTTCTAAATCTATTTGTATCATTTTCTTGTCAATTTCATATCTTTTTTAAATTTACTTCATTTGTTTTTTTGTTTTAAGAAGTATATAGATACAAAAAAAAAAAGATAATATGGAAAGATTATGGAGAAAAAGGATATTTTTCTGAAGCAAAGAAGTATTAAATTAAGCATGATCATCAACATTGACTTAGTGATTAATTACTTAATTTTTAAAATTATGTAATTTATTTAAAAAAATAGAGGAAATAATTTACAATATACTCATGTATTTAAATATGCCGTTTATCTGAGAAGTTGAATAAATAAGTTATTTTATGTTTTCGTCAATCGAACCGACCAGCCAACGTGATGCGGCCCAAGGAAGGACAGCTGTCTTAAAGAGTCCGTTAAATTCCAGTCCGCCAACATAAACCCTAAAAATCTAAAGTCTCTCTCTCTCCCAGATCCTCAAAGTTCTCCCCTTCCTTTTGTTGTTTCGCTAAACTTGATTCTCCCACGATGGCTCTCTCTCGATTCTCCAGTTTTCTATCAAGAACACCAAATAACCCCTCTCTTCTCTACTCTTCCTCTCCTTATGTCCTAAGATCACTTGTAAACATCAAAAACCAAACTCTATCTCTCAATTCTACACCCAATATTGAGAATCCATTTGGGTCTATGTTAAACCCACATTTTATCGTTCGCAAGTCAACCCATACTGATTTACAACAAACCCTTGTCCTTACTGGTGCCAGCAACCAAACCCCACAAGTTTTGGCTGATAAAATCGTTGAAGACGCTGAAAATATCTGCAAATTATTATCCAAAAATCCTAATTCTAGCGTCGAGGCTTTGCTCAATAAGGCTTCTATGGAAGTGTCACCAAGTTTGGTTTTTGAGGCATTGAAGAAGCTTAGCAATGCAGGTGCTCTTGCGTTATCGTTCTTTAGATGGGCAGAGAAGCAAAAAGGGTTTCAATATAGCACAGAGAGCTACCATGTCTTGATTGAATCACTAGGAAAGATCAAGCAGTTTAACATTATATGGAACTTAGTTACTGACATGAAGCAAAAAGGGTTACTGAATAAGGAAACTTTTGCACTGATTTCAAGGAGATATGCAAGAGCAAGGAAAGTTAAAGAGGCAGTAGATGCATTTATGAAAATGGAGAAGTTTGGATTGAAGATTGAATCATCCGATGTTAATAGATTGCTTGATACTTTATGCAAGTCGAGGCAGGTAGAGAGAGCACAATTGGTGTTTGATAAAATGAATAAGAGAGGATTTGTGGCTGATATTAAGTCATATACGATATTGCTAGAAGGGTGGGGTCAAGAGAAAAACTTGTCGCGGCTGATGGATGTCTACAAAGAAATGAAAGATGAGGGCTTTGAACCGGATGTTGTCACTTACGGTATTCTTATCAATGCCCACTGTAAATCTAGGAGGTATGATGATGCAATCGAGTTGTTTCATGAGATGGAAGCGAAGAACTGTAAGCCTAGTCCTCACATATATTGTACTTTGATTAATGGATTGGGAGCTGAAAAAAGGTTGAGTGAAGCACTTGAGTTTTTTGAGCTATCAAAGGCTAGCGGGTTTGTTCCAGAGGCACCTACTTACAATGCTGTTGTGGGGGCATATTGTTGGTCAGAGAGAATGGATGATGTGCAGAGGACGGTTGATGAGATGAGAAAAGGTGGGGTTGGTCCAAGTGCGAGAACTTATGATATTATACTTCACCATCTGATAAGAGCTGGAAAAACTAAAATTGCTTATTCGGTTTTCCAGAAAATGAGTTGTGAGGGATGTGAGCCATCTGTGAGTACCTATGAGATTATAGTGAGGATGTTTTGCAATGAGGATAGAGTGGATATGGCAATAAAGGTTTGGGATCAGATGAAGGCCAAGGGAATCCTTCCTGTTATGCATATGTTCTCTACATTGATCACTAGTTTGTGCCATGAGAGTAAGCTAGACGAGGCTTGCATGTACTTTCAGGAGATGTTGGATGTGGGCATTCGGCCTCCAGCACAGTTGTTTAGTAATCTGAAACAAAATCTTCTTGACGAGGGCAAGAAGGACACTGTTGTGGTTTTTGAACGGAAGCTTGATAAGCTAAGGAAAGCTCCATTAGTTAGTTAAGGCCAGGGAGAGATGCTATGGGGTGTTGGAAATTGATCTGTGTCAAGGTTTTAACACTCTTATGGACATGTCTTATCTAGTGCTGATTAAGAAGATTTGGGCTGTGCATGTGGTATTGGACTGGTACTGGTATGAAATGCACTCAATCTTGACTGAATTTTATGAAATATTCTCTACACGTTTTTCCTGATATTGAATCTGTTTAGTGTTTTATCTGCTCAAGCTTTTCTGTTTCTTATCAAATCTGTTCATGATTCACTGCCGCTGATTGTTTTATCATGCAGATGATTCTGAATTCACTATTTGATCGGGAGGAACAGTGTCCGACGCTGCTATAAATGCATCCATTTCTATGAATACGTGCACACTTAGTCTTAATGGTTTCCAAACTGGTCCCACCACTCTTCATCTTGCTTTCTTTAGTGGTTTATGCACTCGCGCTTCCTGATCTGCTCTTCCTATATATGATATCATGGTTGGGGGAAATTTCAGTGGCTCGAGTGGAAGTGGAGGCTCTTTTTTCTAATCATTCTCTCTCTAGTTTGCGACTTTTGCAAGCTATTCTGTCAGTGTCGATGAAAACATATGGGAACCTTTTGTACATTGCAAAATGTACAACTTTCTGTGCTGAGAGATTTGCAGAGTTTGGATACTATTGATTTTCTGGGTTGACTTGGATTGTGTACAATATTTTAGGGTAGCCTCGGAAGAATCAGTGAGAAATTCAGGGGGTTCAATTATTATACCAGTTGGACCAAATTTCTGGCTCGTCTTAACTTTCTGAAGCTGCCAAATTTGCTCTATTTTGAGGATGACAAAATTCGAACCATTCCGTTTTTCATATTTACTGAAAGCGGGTGCTATATCCAGAATCTTGCAAATTTTCATCTTGATAGCTAGGCTTGGGCGAGGCTTTGACTGCATCATATTGTTTCATTCATATACACAATCGTTTTGGTATACTTGTCATGTACCAGCATCTAAGAAACAAAATAACAGGAGGAGAACTATGTTGCCGTCATGTTTCTTGAATACAAGACTCATCTGAGCTCCTACTCTTTTAAGTATTTGCAGCACTTGATTTACCTATCTGTCCATAAACTCCAGCTGGCCTTTTGTAGGGCTCGCTCATTTTTCACAATGGAGGTTGGATCAATGCTGGTTAATAAGATTTTCCCGTGGCTGTGGTTTACTTGTCAGGCTCCAGCTGCTCACTGCTTTTGCAGTTCTGCTTCGAAATGCAATAGTTTATGGCATAAAATTACATTCCAGTAGCCTTCCCTAGCTACCCTCAGTGATGAATATCTAATTTTTTTTATCTTATAAATAATATGTAGATAAGTAGAAATTCGATACGTGAATATCTATCCATCCATGTACAAGAGTGGGATTTTGAATCAAAAGTCTTCAATTATAAATACGCTTCACGGATTAAGGCTGACAATTTTGGCAGAAAATCAACGACGGATTATGACCCTTATACTTTTCTTTTAGCTTTCTCTTTTTCAATCGTTAGACAATTACCAGACAACAATCAAGTTATATTCTCAACCAAGAAGAAGAAGAAGAATCATGTTATGGAGCTTTACTTTGTCATACAATATCAGAATTTACAATAAAGCATCTCCATACTTTTTTATAGATGTATCATTTTCCAAATTACGGTTTGAATCCTAAGATACCATTTTTTTTTAATTTGTTAATTTGAATATGAATAGCCTACTTGATATTTCAGAAGATTTACCGATCAAAAAGCTTGCTAAAAATCTCTATGGACAAGTTTAAAGAAGTGCTGCCAGGAACGAACAAGCAACACACGAGTACAAATTAAAAAAAAAACAATAATAAATTTCCAGCAAGCTATTATTGAAGTGTGGGGCAGGAAAATGATTGTATAGTCTTGACACTTGACAATTGCCATCAGCAGTGGTACGAAGAAGAGGTACAAAAATCGGAAACTTTTTTGTGTTTTGCCGGGTTATTCAATCTATTTTTTATTAAAATTTAAAAATAATTTTTTAATATTTCTTTAGTAGTTTTAATGTGTGATATAAAAAAATATTTTTTAAAAAATAAAAATATATTATTTTACTATATATTTTTTTAAAAAAAATATTTTAAAATCAACATTACCACATTTACATTTATAAGACCTTTTAAAAAAATATATTCAAAGTTACTAATAAAATGATTGAACTAGTCATTTTATCCGATATAGAATTTTAATATTACGAGCCAGAAAACACTTGAGATTGTTTTCGGCTAATGACTTTCCATTCCTTATGAAGCCCAAGATTAGTGGGCTTTTATATGACCTAAAAGCGATTTGCCATAAGGTTAAATATCTCGTGTGTGCAAGTCCACTTTTTTAAGCCACTTTTCAATCTTTTATGTATATTTTGCAGGAAGGCTATGCTTAAATCCGCTAAGGTATATTAAATTTAAAAGTCCTATTATCAAGATTTAATAAATTCTACTTACCTCAAGATTTAAATTAAAAAATAAAATAAAAGAGCAAACCTTCATAATTACCAAGTCTATAAGATTTTATTTAATAGATGTTTAATGACATAAATAACTTTTGAACTCTAAATCTCGAATTATGACCAACGTATTCAATAATCTTAGCTGACATCTTGATTCCGTCACAATTAAAAAAAAAATATTAAGCCAGGAAAATAATTTTTTATAATTTAATTTCAAGAAATTGGTAACAGTATAATTTGTGCTACTCACTTCATCAATGTTCCAATTAACTTGTTTTTTAACTTGGCTCTGCATAAAAAAATTAATTTAAATTTAAATTGGTTTGATCTTGTAGACCAACATATCAATACATAATCTAATCAATTTAATTAAAAAATTAATAAAAAAATATATTAATTTTTTAAAAAATATTTAATTAACATTTAATTTTAGAAAGACCAAAATCTAGTTTAATAACTAGATTAATATCCATGTGTTAAACACACATGAAATGAAATAAAATGTGCTAAACTTAACTTTGAAAGTTATACTTCAACTTATTATATTCTAAATTTATTTTTTATAAATTATTGATTCAAGTCTTATAAATTTTAAAATTACTAAAAAATTATATAACTATTAATTTTAAAAGTTATGAAATTAATTAAAGTATATTTATATTAATAATAAAAAAATATGTTAGATTTTTTTTACTACTGGTAAATAGTTAGAGTATAAATTTTAAACAAAATTGAGGGTTTAAAAATGTTTTTTTATCAACTAAATTGAGGATATCATCTATGTCAATTCAAGAACGTGACTTTCATAACCATCTAGGTAGTGGCCAAGTGGTAAAAACTTGGAATTAAGGGGTTTGCTCCCTCTGTGGTCTCAGGTTCGAGTCCTTAGTTGCTCATATGATGGCCACTGGAGGCTTACATGGTCGTTAACTTCAGGGCCCGTGGGATTAGTCGTGGTGTGCGCAAGCTGGCCCGGACACTCACGTTAACTTAGATGCCTTTAATAACTTGGCCCTATCTTGTTTCAACGTGGACGCGCGCGTGTGTAATCATAGAACTGACACGTATACAATCAAAGAACTGACACGACCTCCCCTTTTCTTTTCTTCCCTTCTCTTCTTTACTTAATGTATCAAAGCGGAGATCCTAACATCATCATCTCTCTTAATAATCCGCCAAATTTGCAACAGAAACCAAAAACTCGTCTATTAATAACAACAAAGGTTTGCGGGATGATAATACACAAATGTTTATCTCATGTGTTTAAAGCTGTTCCTGATTAAATGAAAACTTAAATTTAGTTAATAAGAAATTAAGGTCTGATTAAACCCTCAAACTTTGTTTAGTAGCTGTTATCGTTGAATGGTTTTCCTTCTCTTCCGTCTCTCTCTTTGATAACTCAAAACACACTCCAGCCAACCAAAAATTCTGAGATTTCTGATCTGTAGAAATGGAGGGCATCTGGGGGTTAATCGGTTGCCATTTACAAGTGTAGTGATGCATGGAGTGAACCCCATGGTTGACGGGGACGTTTTGTCTTGTGGCTTCTCTCACTCTGCTGTCCAAATTCATGGCTAATTATACAATTTCTTCCACGGCTAGATTAATTAATAATACAATGCATGTTTCTTAGGAAGACGTGGCATTCATGATAATAGCCCGAGAATTTTATTGTGGTTTGCAGCCCTGCCCTTGATACTGGGCAAGCTTAATGAAATCTCTTATGAATCTCATTTATTATAAAATTAAAATTACAGTTGCAAGTCATCTTGATGGGGATGTCTATTATATGCTCTAAAATATCCCATCTTATTTTAAACATAATTGGAGCTTGTATAAAAATAGGCTACCATATTGTTTAGAGTTTCTATAAGAAGGAGCGTTTTAAACATGATTAGAGAGTTTGATTTGTTTTTTAAATTCAATCTTTAAAATCGCCTTTAAAAAAGTCAAATATACTTACATATATTTTCAATCCATACCACAAAGCCCTCTACCAAATCCCCGACCAGCGCTGCCTACAAAAGCTGCCGCTGGCTTCAATCACGCATCCGGACTAGCTCTCCCTACAAAAGCTGCTGCTGGCTTCAATCACGCATCCCCTTTGCTTCCAGCTTCGAACTTCCAGGGCCCGAGGTTTTCCAATGAGATAGATTTCTGGATCTAGCTAGCAAGAGCTGTGATCTACTTTGTCTGACAAGCCATGTCCATGGGTCGTGGTTTTCCTTTCATGGTTTTGAGTTAACGTAACTTCGAACAAATTCAGTTTATTTCCTGGATTACATAATTTAAGCATTTTACTTACTTTTATGCGATAAAGAAAGGGGCGTCGTAAATGACTTAGAAGTCATTGTAACAGTCACCGAAGGAGTCATATATGTTTGGTGTCAATACATTAACACAGTACTGTACAGGAGTTAGAACTCAGATTTGTACCGAGCTCTGTGTGTGTGTGTGTGTGTGATCCAATTTTTGTGTCACAAAAACTATTCATGCATATTTATAGAATTCTAAACATATAAAATCACTTAATTTCATTCACACAAGTAAGAGATTTGAATTTTTTTAACGGAGCTTCGTCAGTTTCTTAATTTTTTAATTGAATTCTTTTATGTTCTAATTAGATGAAATTAGACTTTAAATTATGATAAAAATATTAAATTAAAAAATAAGAGAGCTGAAATATAACACACAGAAAGATATTTTTATTTTAGTTTAAAATTTTATTTTTTTTTATTTTTTTATTTTTAACTTTGAGAAAAGAGAAAGAAAATCGCATGGAAATGGTGAGAAGAGAGAAAATAATTGATGAAGTTATAATTTTAGCAATTAAACTCACATTATTTTTAGTATTAATAAATTTTATTTAGAGATAAGTCTGATAGTGATATATTGTTTCCTTTAAATATCATCAGAGAAACCATGTTTTATTAAGATTTGTTTATTTGATTAATTTTTATTTTTTTAGATGTTTTTTTAATGGTTTTAAGGTTATTAGGTGGTTTAGTGAGACTTTTAAGATATTTATTGTTTTGTTTTCTTAAATTATATTAAGTAAAAAAGTTTTCAAGTTTGATTTCCTTGATGATGAGAATAAAAAAACTTTGAATGACTTAGATATTATCTTTTTATATTAAAAATTCTTCAGTCAAGTCCGGGAAATAACCTAGTGAAGTATAGAGAAGTTAAATTTCCAATAAAAAACAAAAATGACCCCAACTATCATCATTGACTGAGGAGGTAATACCCCAAGCTTATGTAACTCATGACATCCGATTTAAAACAAAACACCCCTTGTTTTGTTTTTTTTTTCCACCATAAAATTGTATCTGGGGTTTTGGGTTGTCATTTTCGCGAGGCTTGCTGGAAGCCTAGAAGCAAGTCCGACCCATTTCGCAAGAAAATTCGTGATATGTGCTACTGTCAATTGTGGGTGGGTGTCCATAGTTTATGTGAATTCTAAAATTAATTAATTGCATAGATTGAAAATCAAAATCAATCGTCTCCCATAATTGGTGTAAGAAATAATTCAATACAAGTAGAGCAAAAGTTTATCCCTGGAAATTTCAACCATCCATACAAAATTTGACTAATTGATGTACAAAAAAAGGTTTCACGATCGAGGGTGGTAGTGACATATTTACCATCATCTGCATGCACTGTTTCGTGCATATTTAATCTGCAGTCATGGTCATGGTCTCTGAGAGCACTACCGAAACCCTTCTTATTGAAATATATCCGATAACATTGCATACATTAATTTATTCAGTCATGAAACCACCGAGATGCATAACTAGAAAACGACACAATAATTAGATACTCTTTAACAACAACTCCAGGGATATAATTCAACTAGTTAAATTCTATGTTTATTTTTCAAAAATTATTAGGAAAATTTTTATAAATTTTAAGATTATTGAAAGTTTGTATAATTATTAATTTTAAAATTTATAAAATTAATTAAAATATACTTAAACTGATCAAATATATATATATACACACACTAAAAAAAAGGTTGCAAAGGACACAGCACTGCGACTAATAACGGTAGAGCTAGGGCTGGCCCCAAAGCGGAATTGACAAGTTGTGGTTGGTCGAAGCTCCAGTCGGTAGCCACTCTCTTCTCAGGGAACCGTACGTGAGCCTTCCATCATACGGCTCTGTCCCGAGCTTTGCAAACCGTGGAAATTTTCTAGAATGGACGCCATATTAATTAATACTGCATGACTTGCCAAGAGATTGATAGGAGGAGCTGCCATCTCGGAAAGGAGTTCCACCATACAATTCTTGAATGGTAGACCCCATCTCATTAAATACCTTCTCCATTCATCTGAGAAAAATCTCAGATTTATTTCGCAGACCATTGTATATATATCTAAATTAAAGCGGTGCTTGAATTTGCTAAGTAACCGGGATGATCGCGTGGGTGGTCAAAACAGGAGAAATATTAACGTAGCCGGCTGTTTTTAACTTATTTTATGACACCGATCGATGGAATCATGCATGTCCTGCAGAATACCATGTTTTACAGTTTGGATACAACCAATCAAAACCGTGTATGAGGGCTGTGATCGATTTTGGGTAGAAGAACCTGGCTGGATCAACTCTATTCCATCGAGCTTGCAATGGTGGAAGACAGAAGGGCTCAGATAATTAAATGTTCTTTGATCTTTTTGGAGCCCTTGCATTTGAAATCCGACTATCTCTATCAGCACAGCAAGTGTTCATTATCTCTCGAAGAAACTTAACCACGGAATAATACTAATAAAAAATTACAAAGAGCAATGATATTTAATTTTATGACAGCTTATTTGAAAGATTGACCATCGTCTACAGAGAGCAGCAATAATTGTAGGTTTTAAAAAAATGCGAAGGACATATGTTGTGGCCTGGCTTTGCGGCAAGGAGAACATCAGAGCAGCCCCCAGTATTGATCGGTGCTGCTCCATAAATCTCTGCCACGTGCTCATTACCTGGCGACCCCTTTGAAATATTAATGATCATGATTCGTTGATCATATCTGTGACATTGAGCGATGATTAAAATTTTTGAAGCCTTTTTTGAATTTCGTCCTTTTTTTTAGTTTAATGCTTCTTAAAATTTATTTTATTTTTTACCATTTAATTTTATTAAATTTTTATATTTAATTTAATCCTTATCTTTTTAATTATTACTTTTTATATCCTTTTTGTTAATTTATTTTTTCATTTTATCCTCTAAAATTTAATATAAATTTATTTGATTTTTAATTATTGTACTTAATTTTTTTATCCTTTCTTCATTTATTTTGTTTTTCAATTTAATCACTTATTAGTTCTTTCAATTTTCCCCTTGCATGAGTTCTTATTATTTTAATTTAAAATTTTATTTTGTATATTCTTCATGTTGTTTTTTATAGGATAATTATAATCTTATGACTCGATCCATCAATTTGATGATAAAATTAGTTTAAGTTCATTTTTTTTTAATTCTTTTAATTTTTATTTTTATTTTCATCATTTGACATTAATTTATTGGACCTTAAATTTTTAATTTTTTTAATTTTTTTATTGAATTATTTTTATTTTATATCTCGAATTGCAAGTTAGTTGAATTAACTTAAATTAACTTAATTTTTATATTTTTTATATTTTATCATTTTCCGTTGAATTATTAATCCTTGAACATGTTTAATTAAATATTGTTTGAAAAAAAAAATACATGCAACAACACGTGATGGTTTATCTCAAGTGTGAATTGATGAAGTTAACCTAGATTAGTTTGTATTTTCTTATTAAGTTTTTTTTTTTAACTTTGGTTTTGTTTACTAGATGCTTCTTTGAAGTCTTTTTTTTTTTGCTCAATTTTTTAGCTTTCTTTTTTAATCTCATTATTTCACATAAAATAATTTGCTCTTAAAATTTGTTATTTTTTCATTTTTTAATTTGATTATTCTGATAGTAAGTTAAAAAAATTAACCTAGATTATCTCAAGTTTTTTTGTTGAATTTTGTTTTATCTAGATCTTTTTTTGAATTTTTTTTTATCTTAATCTCATATCACCTGCCTATTATAAGTTCATCAAATTAATTTAAATTTACCTTCTTTTTTTTTTCAACATTATATTTTTTGAATTTTTTTATGTTTGATATTAGGTTATTAAATTTTATAATTTTTATTTACTTTTTTCATATAAATTGTTTTGAACTCATATCCCGTACGAGTCATGTTTTAATAAATTTAATCTGATTTATCTTCGTATTACAACTGCCTGAATATTATTTTTTTACATTGAAAAAATTTGAGCAGGCTCACAGTATATCGTGTGCCACCAATCTAATTTTTTATAATGTTATCTCACACATATGGTACTGTAGACAACTGCGCAGCAGCTGTTAAACGCAAACAGCCACACTTCACAACATTTTTCTCCCTTTCTTCGGGCACATGAGAACAGCTCCCCTATTATATAAGCAAGCCACCAAGACAAAAGCTCATTCAAAATAATTTTTAAAATCGAATGCAGGTTAGTATTCTACCCCAGGCGCCAAGCAAAAACCCAGATGCGTCCAGTTGTGTTGTGCGGCCATGATATTCAGGAGAATGGCATGATTAAGGGGCACAAGTCATTGTCATTTTTGAATTAATTCAATTTAATAAAGACAACTTGCACAAACGCGGTTCCTCTCAAAATCCATCACAGTTATTTTCTACCTTAATATAAATATCACTACATAAATTCCCATTCCTTGCAAGCCTCTCCTGCATCTCTCTCTCTCTCTCTCCCTGTCTCACTCAAAACTTTCTGCTAGCTTTGTCTTCGAGAAGCAAATGGGTGCTCTTGACGATCTCTCAGATTACCTCTCGGACTTATTTACAGTTTCCAGGAAGAAGAGGAAAAGAAAACCAATGCAGGTACTGATCATTTACAACAATCTGGTCTATCCGTCTCTATGTGCGTTATTGGTTTTTGGTTACTGATTTAAAGTATACTCTCATGCCTTGTTTTTCTTCTTTTCAGACAGTTGATATCAAAGTGAAGATGGACTGTGATGGCTGTGAAAGGAGGGTTAAAAATTCTGTTTCCTCCATGAAGGGTACGAATGTTAGCCTTAAGCTATATTCTTCATTTTCTTTCCCCTACAAGTTGTCCATGCATAATACAAATATACAAAGAGAAGAGAAGGGATTTGCCTGAAACGTATCAAAGGGTAGCTAATGAAACGATACAGGCGAAAGGCCTATGTTGATCTTCTTTGAAAAGAATACAGTATATAGGAGTACTTCTTATCTTTCAATTTTCATTAAGCAAAAGGTTCAAATCTGAATATCATTTCAGGGTGTTCTTTGTGGCTAAAGTAAAGGCATGCGAGACAAGATCCAGTCCCTTTTAAAAAAATTATATATCATCAAAACAAAGAAAAATAGAAGTCAAAGAAGCACGATCAGACTTTCTCAGCTTCCTCGTACGGGAAACTGGAAGAAACCTAACAAGTCTTGTTTGACTCTGTTCTGTCTTTGAAGTACTCTGACATGCAATTTTTTTTGCAGAGAGACTGCTATTTCCTGACATCTTCTTGTCACTTCTATTCACTTGAAATAAATGTTTTTCTAATATGTCTCCAGGTCAAAATTTATGGAGTATTTTTTCATTGTGCTCAAAGTAATGGTATCCCTGAAATAAGCAAAATTATTGTTGGAAACAGAAATAGTATTTTCCCTTCAGAGATTCTGGAAGCCTTTTCCCATCACTTACTCACAGAAAAAGACATCATTTAGAGCCCACTTTTGCAGCTCAGTGCATTTGCCATATTAAATGCCACCAACCAGATGCATATTTGTACTTTTATCTGCTCTATAGGTTTCACCAAAAAAAGGAGGAAAGATAGAAAACGATCATAAGTTTCTAAATGAACCAGCCGCATAATTTCTAGTCATTTGAGACAATAATTATGAACTCTTAACTACGATAAGTACACTATTATTAATAGTTACTCAATTAATTACCTCATATTAATATAATTATGTTTTTCTTTTTCAATTTCAGGTGTTAAATCAGTAGAAGTGAACAGAAAGCAAAGCCGGGTGACAGTCAGCGGGCATGTTGAGCCAAACAAGGTCTTGAAGAAAGTGAAGAGCACAGGAAAGAGGGCTGAGTTTTGGCCATATGTCCCATACAACTTGGTGGCTTATCCTTATGCTGCTCAAGCCTATGATAAGAAAGCACCTGCAGGCTATGTGAAGAATGTGGTTCAGGCACTTCCGAGCCCCAACGCAACAGATGAAAGATTTACATCTATGTTTAGCGATGAAAACCCGAATGCATGTTCCATTATGTAGGGAATCTAATTTCATTTGGCAAAATGAAAGAGCAAGAGCTAGCATATATAGTTTGTGTTTTGTTGTAAGCTTTGCTGTTTAATTAGGGCTAGTTTAACTAGTTAGTGTAAGTAGTTAAGTAGAAGGGGCTTGGGTTTTCACTGAGAGTTTAGGTTTAATATATATACATGTATGTATCACAGGGCATGTAGGCTCTCCTAATTGTGATGGATATCTATCGATGTGCTGATCATGTTTAGCTAGACAACCTTCTTATCTATAAATGTTGATATCATAGTTTATGACGATCACATAATCAAGTTACCATTTTTCAAGAAAATTAATTAAGAGATGTAAATTAAAAAAAAATGCATCAACAAAAAGCTCTGTTAATTTGAACCCATTTGATCTATATTCTGTACTTATTTGATATGGGACAAGATTACACCATTGTTTACGCCACAAAAAAAAGGAAAGAGCCACAAGGTGACATCAGGTTTTCATATTCAACGAAGCGAATGTCATTGTACTTGCAAATTGGGAAGGAATTGGACACCGAGGAAGGCTCTGTCATTTTTTAATTAATAAATATTATTCCTTTTGTTTTTGTTTCATGGCTAGGGTATTTTTAAAACAGGATACTTTTTTGGTTGGATCATGAAGAACACTGCAAATAAGGTTTTGGTTTAGTAGTAGGAGGGGTTTGTTTTTTTTTTTTCCACATCTAAGTTCGAATCTCATTATGCACGTTTGTCACCCTCGTGGTGCCTTACCTGCTCACTTGGCTTGCAAGATATTCAGTGGGCCGTGGGGATTAGTCGTGGTGCGTGTAAGCTGGCCCAAACACCCCACGTAAATAAAAAAAAAATAAAAAAAAATAAAGGAATTCATCGGAATTGATTTTATGTTTCACAACTTAACATGTGATCACTAAAACAAATATATATACTCCTTTGCCATTCTCTCAGGTTAATTATTGTCCAATATTTAATTAAGCAATCTATAATATTCTAATCAGATCCAAATTGTCAAACTATATAGTAATATAATATGAATTTAGGAAATCTGTCCCGTAAAAGAGCGCATGGAGGAATAATTGTTTGTAGGGCAGGGCTGGTAAATTAAATCCTGTATCATCTTTCCAATAAACAAAGGCATGCGTGTCTTTGGCCACACTCGACTTATCTTTAAAGTTGAGATTTGCTAATTACGTAAGAATTGATCTGGGAGGATGATGGGCACCTCAACTGATCCATGCGCTGTCCAGCTTATATTGGTACAAGTGCTTCCCATTCGGGATTTTCTTGTTGCTCATGTATACAAGTCTAAGCCATTTAAATAGCAAAAGAGCGCGGCGCTTGATTCGCACAGCAAAACAAATCTTATTGATCACTTTGTTTATGATATGTCTTGTAATTTTTTTTCCCCTTTACTGAGTCGAATCTAAGACTTGAATTCTGATGATTATAGAGAGATCACACTCTTTATCATACCTTAATCTTATACTGATAATTTAGCAAAAGCTGGAAAGGAAAGCAAGATTATGATCCAATGGTTACCTGTATGTTCATAGGTGTTAGGGTTTGAAAAAAAGTACTTTTGGTTCGCCCACAAAGATGGGATTTTCAAGCTAGCCCTATAAAACTCGATTTGAAACCAACGCATGTATAATGGGCACCTGAAATTAAAAATTAAATCATTGAACTATCCTTGAGAGAGCTACGTGCCATGTGAATATCTTCACAAAGGTAGCCTCGACAACCTAATTATCATAGTAGACCTTGATTTATATCGCACTCCAATTGGCTTGGATCATGTAATTGAATTACGTGGCTATTGACAGCAGCATAACTCCCAACCAACTGGGCGTTTGCCATGTGTGCTGGGCCCCATGCACAGTCTCGTAAACGTATTTCTGATCTATGCCCATTTGTGCAAATCGGCTGAAGTGGAAAATTGGCACTTGCAAGGGTACCTTAAAGGATAGCTTCATAAAGAAAAGCTCCATGTTATCTTCGTCTCCATATAATTGTTCCGTCAAACCAAAAGTAGTATTGCATTTGTAGGCTTATCAAAGGCTTGTGTAAGTTTCACTGTCTTTGATCTTCTTTGGTGCTAAGTTTGCCTATTTACTTAAATAGTCACTGCATGACGAGGCAGAGGTATTTTTTGACACACATACAATGCATTATCGTAACGAATTCATCAAAAAGTTCTTCTCTGGTGTCATGTGAAAATTAACCAGCGGCCACTTTCTGAGGTAAAAAAACATATTTTCTTTTATACAATATCCCTGGATGATCATCAAGTTATACAAGCAAACCATAAATGTGACGTTTGTAGCAATCTGGTTAGGTGAGGTTTTACTTGTATGAAAAAAATATTAATTTAATGTGCAATCATGGTTCTCCAAGGGGAATGTGTGGACGTCAATTGCCCACCTCTAAACTGCAAAATCAATGGACTAATATCTCCAAGACTTTTTCATCGAGGAATTATACGATGTCACTGATGTATTGTATGAAATTGACCTGGTATGTCAACTCTTTTTGTTTAAGGTGGTTAGAGTCCCTCAGAGACAAGCATCAATGGCTATCTTCCGATGATAATCTGTGGGATTTGCAATAATTGAGAAAGAAAAACGGTCGAGGAAACTTGCAAGGCAGGACTCTAATTATGATTTTATATTAGAATTTCTATCATAGCCAGCTTTCTTTCTCTTTTGGTTAAGTCTTTATAACCATCGTATCATAATTAGCAGAGATAACAGGGTAGTTCGAACTGGTTGCTCTTTTATCAATGAACTTCAACACCATATCAAATCAACAACCTCTTAATCCAGATAGAACCATTAAGCAGAGCAATAATGGCTGGCACTTGCGTTTCGGTGGCTCTTTCTGGCATTTTCTTTTCCCACGTTTTTAATTTGTGCTTCTTGATGAACAAAATCAAAAAGAAGAATTCATCTAATAATCACGGATAAATTAATATAAGGGTGACTGTTTTTGTTTTGGTCGATAATCCTACGATGATATCATCCAACCTATGAATTTAATTAGCCAACGTGGCATTATCTTTTTTTTTTTTTTGGCATTATCTTTAATCCGCGCAGAAAGAACATGACAACAAGGCAAGGTAATAATTATATCATCTCTGAATGAGAACAAATAAATCTTAACCATTTGTCGAAAACTTACAAGACCACTTTTTTAAATTTAGCCCCGTGTCTCTAACAAGGTTTATGCTGCCATGTTTTCTACCGTGATTTAAATTTATTAGATTTTAAAAAAAAAAAAAATTTGATTAACGTCATGCAATATATAATATAATTTGAGAATATTTTCTTCATAAGAGAATATTAGAATACATAAAGGAAAATAAAGGAAAGGGAATTGACAAAGTTGTCAAGGATTTGGAGCGTGTTATTTTGCGTTGGAATTGTTAGGCTTCCCCTTTCTGGAGACTTGGAAAAGGAGCCCAGAAAACAAAAGATGCTTCAATTCAAGGAGCCCAGAAAACAATAGATGCTTCAATTCGTGTCGGCGAACATTTATATATTCCCCAAATAATTAAGAGCTTACCAGCGGCAGCATGGAGGGTTTCTTTTCTTGATTATGCTTACCCTTTTTTTTATTCGTTAACTAGAATAAAGGCATTTTAATCACGATTAATTCAACTGGAAACTGGAAAGTGCTTCCATTTTCTTTTTCGAGTTTAAAACGAAAGGATAGAAATTAAACGCTGTATAATTCGTGTCATCCAGTGGGCTGTGAGTATTGTAGGCTTTTTATATAGCATGGGCTCGGTTTAGGCCTCTTCTCAATTGACCCCTTGAGCTATATAGACTTCGATAAAGAAACTATATTTACATTAAGCTTTGATTAGTATCAATTTTCTGTTGCTTTCATGAACTTGATTTAAAGAAAAAGGGAGGGGAAGAGAGGGAGAGAGAGAACTTCAAACATTCTATTGATCCATTGATAAAAAGTATAAGAAAGCAGACATAACTTAACGAAAGGGACTCGGTATTGGGTTCGTCGTAGCCAATTATGAAGAATGAACTCTACTAATGGATTCATGGATCTTTCTTGTTTTTTTTATCATCTATCAAAGCTCGCCATGATCTGGACCTTGCTGAATCTTTGATAGTTAGTCAACTTTTGATGGCATATTGTAAGCATGAAACTAAACAGTCAGGCTTGAGTTTATTTTTATTGGTTACAAGTTTAAATTTTTTTAGACCATTATAAATTAACATTATTATTTTAGAATTTATAAAATTAATCGGATATACACAAATTAATTCAAACATCCACGTTAATAAAATAAAAATATAAAAAAAATTAATATGATATTTCCTAGCACATATTGATGATACTGATGGAAGGAGTAATCCAACTGTAGTGATTAAAACAATAATTATTAACTAACAGCAAATGCTGTGTTTTTCTTATAAACCAAAAAAAAATCTCCGAGGAATTGCATTAAATTAGATTACAAAAAAAACTTAGAAAACCCCAGTTTTATTGAGAAAACAGTAGGGTTCAAAACTTGTTATTAGCAAAAGAAACTTCAGATCTCTATGGAGCATTGTAGCACAGGCTGGCAGCGTTTGAACTTATGCCAAACCATAGCATAAATAATTTGTTCAAGATTTTTTCTTTTGCTTCTCGTGGATTCAAAACTTAATATTCGCAAAAGAAATAATTTGTTCGAGATTTGATCCATCTGTCAATATATATCTATATATATCCCAGTAGAGATGATAACAAAATTTAAGTTACCTGTCAATTTCGTATCTTCTCCTAACTAGAAAAGAAGAAGAATAAAAAAAATGAGGATAACAGTGTGGGATTTGATGCAATGGTCAACTTTTGGTTGAAAAGAAATAGTACTGGCAGAGGGAAATGATGAAAAGCTCACTGCAATCACCTTACAGCTAGTAGACTGTTGTGTCTGACCCAGAGGAAATCGGTAACCTGCATAATCCAGTACTAGTTAGTTTGCCGAGTAGCAGCCTGCATGGAACCATTCCTTCTGCAGTCTTCAATATTTTAACAATGCAAGCCATCTCACTAACTGCTAATCAGCTCCCAGGCAGTGTCCACCATGCCATGGCCTCTGGCTTCCAAATCCCCATTAGCTTTTTCTTGGAGGAAATTGACTAAGCCGAACAATCCCAAGCTCCATCGCCAATGCATCCATGCTGACCATTTTAGAGCTGGCCTAGAACTCATTTCCGGCTTAGGGTACTTTCAAATATAAGATTTCTTCAGTGGCTCAACCTCCGGGTAAATAATCTGACAGTCAATTCTTCTACTCCAGAATTGAACTTTTCTTCTTTAACAAACTGCCCCCACTTGAGAAAATTAATGCTAAGAGGAAATCCACTCGGTGGTGTCCTTCCAATCTCAATCGGGAATATCTCTACCTCTGTGGAACAAGTGTCTTTAGCTGGACTGCAACATTAAAAGAAGCATTCCAAGAGAAATCGGAAACTTGAGAAACTTAATAGTATTGCACTTGTGACCGATTCCGTGCCAGATACACAGCTGAAAGATCATAGCGCCTCCAAGGTTCGTATTTTCAAAATAATGATATACAAGGATACATCCCAACTGATCTTTGCCTCCTATAGAGCTTGGCTGAATTACACATAATTTACAAGATGTGGCTGCCCATTTAAATGATTGTAGCATTGCAAAGCTCCTAGGTGAAGGGGATTCTACAACACAAATCCAGACTCCTTCAACTATCGGAGTCTGGATTTGGTCATTGTTGCATTTTATTTTCAACGTTCTTCTATTTGTCTCCATCTCCATCATTCCGTCTACAGGTTTTTTCTTTCTTTATTGAATCTTAGTGATAATGTTTTGAACAGATTATGGAAGACAAGAAGTATCAAGAAAGGGTGGCGTTTACAACTATGGTATAATGTTTAAACAAAAACAATTGCTAAAAGAGGTTGGTAAGCACCGTAGACTAGTAGAAATGAAAATGTGAATGGCGCAGTACGATCAATTGTGATGAGAATATTTAATTATCTGGGTTGCTTGTCTCTTTTCCAATTTTAAGGGGGTGAAAAGGCTTTCTTGAGCATAAAAGCGATACTAGTATATTATTAATCTGTAAAATCTCCAAAATACGTTGGCCTGCTTGTACATTCTGCCGACAAACTGCAAGAACTCTCAACAACAGAAGATGTGCTGCTAAAACATTGAAACTACGGTACCGGGCTTGAAACACAGTGTTGACCCAAAAAGACGAGAGAAATGCTGAAGTAACTTATCAGTGCCTAAAGTGCCTCGCATTGGTGAAAAGCAGTGAAACTCCATACTTGTTGCAGCATTCTATGGCGTCCTTATCCCTGATGCTACCACCAGGCTCTGCAATAACACCAATGCCAGCTTCACATGCCTCCTCCACCGCATCGTTCCAAGCTGTTAACAGAACATGCATGTTATTAGTACATAAATACGCCAGCACTGCTGTTGTTTTACTAGCAAATGGATACCACATTCTTCAAATAAAAAAAATTAAACGCAAGCATAGCACAGTGCTCATGCATTTGCCAATTTCTATTTCATTCCCAAGATCAATATTTTTTAGAAAGGTTAAAACTACTGTTAATTTGTTTAAGCATCATTATGAATGATGTCGAATTGCAATAACTCTGACAGAAGTTATACCAAAAGGGAAAAATGCGTCACTGGCCAAAGCAGCTCCCTTGACCTCATCTCCTGCTTTCCTCATGGATAATCTCAAGCTTTCTACACGGTTTGGCTGCCCACTTCCCATGCCTAGCATACAGTTATTCTGCCCAAACAATGACAAGGATGAGAAATTGTTCGGGAACTTGTCACTGGCACATTTGCAAAGAATTCTCGAATCTAAGCATCAGAGAAACACAAACCTTTGCAATTACAATGGCATTGCTCTTAACATGCTTCACGCACAGCCATGCAAACTCTGCATCATGAAGCTCACTTTCTACTGGAGACTTGTCAGACACAACATTAAATTGGATGTCTTGGGGGGTAAGATCATCTGAATCCTGAGCTAACCATCCACCACCGACTTGTCTTAGTGAAAGCTTTCCTTTCTCATTACTTTTTGCCTCCAGGATCCTTAGTGTCTTCGATTTTCCACGGAGGATCTCAAGTCCCTTCTTGGTATATTTGGGAGCAACAACAATCTCATAAAACATCCGGGTTTCACCATCTGTTGGGCTTCTGAACTCCCTGATCTCCTTAGCAAGGGCCTATGGCAATAAATAAACAAATAAAAACCCAGACAAAATAAGGTGTTAGCTCCTTGCTATGGTTCTCATGCATGTAATTTTCACATAACTAATCAAATTCTTTCTTTGTGATTGTGAAAAAGCATGCATAACCCCGTGATATTCCTAATTTTCATTGTTGCTAGTTCCATAAAAGGTTCAACCATTGGTAAGTAGTTGGCCAATCAAAACATTAAGAAACTACAATTTGATTAATGACCAAACACTCATGAGAAACTCACATTAACTGGAGTTTTTCAACATTCAACGTCGAACCTGAAACCTGTAAACACAGCTTACCTCATCAACTTCTATGTTAAAGGCTACAATACCACCAAATGCACTCACTGGATCTCCTTTCACAGCCAACCTATAAGCTTCAAGGATATCACCACGAGAAGCTACCCCACAGGGATTTGTATGTTTTACAATTACACATGTAGGGTTTTGAAATTCTGACACGCAGTTCCAAGCTGCATCAGCATCCAAGTAGTTGTTATATGACATCTCCTGCACCAAGAGTAACTCCATAAGCTATGTCGACTTGTTACCATAAGCCTGCCCGATGAGTGATTAGGTGGGGAAATGCAAAAAATAAATTCTGAGAAACAAAAAACATAAAAAGCCAAGGAATGTACTTGTGAACACAGATATATCGTATGATTTCTGAAAATATTCCCATAACTAGTTGAACAAGAATGGTACAGTAAGAGGGGTAAACTAAAGATCCAGTAGTTATAAATATCAAATAACTTTTCCCACAGTGCAGCTGGACATCCATGTAAACATGTGACCACAGGCACAAAAATCTTAATAGGGAGAAAAGATAAAGAAGCAATAGGTAACTTTAAAACAAATCAAGGCTTGTAAGTAAAGCTCCAGTATATAAAAGCAAGTAGAATCGGAGCCAGTATAATTTTTTAGAAGCCAGGATTGCTGATTGGAGCAAACAATTAATATTTAGAGGCAGGAATTACTGAATACAAGTGTCCTTGATTCTCTATGAGCTTCCCTTCAGAACTTTTTACTGCTATTGATTCTCATGTATGTTTTACATGTCCCCCACAAAATTAAGTTTGACATCTACATTAATGAAAGCAAGCAACAACCAATATACAAAGCTGGTGTTTTTTAGCAAGTTTCTGGGACATTCAGTCAAGGAGTCATTGGTAATATAAAATGAAATGGAGGATACTGTTCTAGGACTGCAATTTGTAGAACAAAATAAATGATCTGATTGTTATCACCGGATTTGAATCTCAACTCTAAATGATAATAGAGGTTAACACGATTGCTTTAGATTGCCTCACCTTCCCATGATGTTGGATAGCTGTTGCAATACCGCCGGCATTTACTTCAGAAATACTCTTGTCAATGTAAAATGCAGCATTTTGATGAGGATTTTCACCATAACGTAGCGAACTCTTAAGCTTGAGAGCCACTGTAAAGCTGGGAGGGAATTTATCTTCAAATGTATAAAAACAACCATGTCAAACCATCTGTCCAATCATGGACCAGGGAAACACGATCGAGTGAATTCACAACATCAAAAATTTTCAAAAAAAAATATCCAGTTCTTATTTTCTTGAAACTTGCAAAACTAGCCAAGATAACTCGAAGTTGTCCCTTTCTGTTTTTATCAAATTATTTTAGTAGTTGATAGGACTATTTTCATCTGGATGATGTTATTTAAATCAGATTGGATAACTGCTGATGTTTATTAGCCACGTAAACAAAAAGTGCATGACTAAAGACTGGTGGATCAAAAGAGTACCTTCCATAGTTTGTTTCCATAGCCACTCTGAAACTGCAGAATCATAGGAAGCACAATGTTGAAAAGCCTTCCAAGCAAGCTTTCTTCGGAACTGTTGATCATCCTGCTCTCCTTTAAGAAATTTCAGAAGTTCAGGGTAGTCTTCAGTATCAACAACAATTAAGACATCCTTATGGTTCTGTTCAGAAAGCAAGTGTTAGTGGGAATCTAAAGTAACAAAAATTTGTACATTACAATGATATGCACCATTATACAGTACTTTTGACACATTAAGCATTGAACCTAAGATGGAGGGGAAGTAACATATTGGTTTTGCAAATGGCATGCTGTTGGAAGACTATTTCAAAGCACTATACATTGATAGGCAGCAGATAACTTTTGGATATGTTGTATGTCACTGGCCCAACAAGTCTTCAAAATTTCTGTCTCACTCAACCATTAGGTAGCAAGCAACAGAGTAGGAGGCATTCATAAAATGCTTCTATATCCTCCCAAACTGAGCCAAATTTACTGTTACTACTAAGTGGTTTTCAACCAGAGCCTTGGTGAACAATCATCAATAATTTTATTGTCATGTCAATCAAGAACCTGCCATATATTATAGGCCCACTCACGCATCAAGTTATCTTGGGTTCTTTATTATTTTTTTGGTCATGACAAAGGCCAACAGTGTATGATCAAAGAGCAAAACATAGCAAGTTTACTTGAACCTGACATGTTACAAATTTGGAGACGCGCAAGAAGATGTTGAGTTTGGTAGTATCAATAACAAATCAGCAGGCATTCAAATCAAACCTTTGCAGCAGCTCTGATCATGGCAGGGCCACCAATATCAATGTTCTCAATTCCATCCTCAAACTCAATTCCTCCAGTAGAAGTAACTTTATCATAAAAGGGGTACAAGTTCACCACCACCACATCAAAGCTACCTGCAGGGCAACCATATTAGCAAAAAATTATTGTATGGAGCCAACATCAAATGGAAAATTTACTGAAAAAATATATTACAGCTATGCAATTACAGAGAAAAAAGAGTTTTTTTCACAAATGACCAATTCCATGTTCATTGAGAGCTTCCATATGATGTTTTTGGTCCCTTCTAGCAAGAATACCACCATGTATGTGGGGGTGTAAAGTTTTCACACGACCGTCAAGCTGTAACAAGGTAGCAAAGATAACATCAGTTTCAACATAAGATTTTCAGCCACAGGAAATTTCACAGGGAGCCAATTTCTTGATGAAATGCAGCAGTGTTAAGAGGTGCAAAAGACATCAGCAATCAGCAAGGATATAAGTTCATCACTTTCAAAGGGCTAAATCTTAAACTTGAAATACAAGCTTTATGATTCCAAATACAAGCTTTGTCAAAAACTGCACTTTACAATTTCATCTGTTAAAGCTATGCATTTGAGCATCCATCGGAATAATTAACACAACATCCCCGTAACCAGAAGATTTCAACAACACAAATAAGCATGTACTCGGTAGGCTTTCAATGACCACTAACTGACTAAAATCAACTTAGGCTAAGCGGCCGTTAAAATATAAAGCAGACAAAAATAAGAACTCCTTTACCATTTCGGGGAAATGGGTGAGCTGTTCTACTTTAGTGACAGAAACTCCAGCACCTTCCAAAGCAGATGCTGTTCCTCCGGTTGAAACTATCGTGTACCTTCAGATTACAAAAACAAACCACCATAAGATACATAAACACGAATAGCCTTAAAACAAAAATTACCACCTAAATGCAGATTTATGAGGATCTTACCCTAATTGCTGTAACCCAGTACCGAGAAAAGCTAGGTCCTTTTTGTCTGATAAAGATATCAGTGCTTGCTTCTTGCCTGCAACACATAAACATAATATATTGCATTTTAAAGCTGATTTTAACACCTTTTTCACTAAAAAATAAGATCAAATCTGCACTTTGATATATAAATACAAACCCGAATCAACTACAAAACAGAAAATACAAAAAAATATAAACAAATAAAATTGAATTTGATGGTAGGAGTCACCAGAAGCAGGGGATTGTTGCTCGTTCTTCGGTACTGAAATAGTTTGAGAATCAGCCATGGATTTGATTGCACTGCAGCTCGAGCGCAGCAAGTTCAGTTGAACCTGAAGGATTTTACGTTTTGTTAAGATAAGGAAAAAAAAACACCACGGAGAGGGAGACAGAAGTTGAGAGATGGTCTATGGTTAGGATTTTGCGTTACCTTTTGGGAGAAAAAAGTAACGGAAGTAGTTTTATGGTGATATGCAGCGGAGGGGACACGAGAAAGCTTAGCGGCGGGGGCGGCTGTGGAGGGAGCAGCAGACAAGCGTAACATATCTCAGGGTTTATGAGTGCCCGCAACAGGGAGTAGTGGAGTACGCGGTCCGTAGTTATGTTTTTGAACAGGGTGATATTGCCTCTCCAAGGTGTTATTAACCGCGGTCCACCTCTTTTTTTGTATATATAGATTGACACGGCTGCCCCTGAATAAATAAACACCAAACGGCATGTCGTCCACATTGTACAACAAACTAAAACGAGGTCTTGGACATTTTTGTCATTCTATCGTTTTCACCGATATGCTCATCTGGGTAACCAGGAAGGCGCACCACCCCCCCTCAAACAAAACTGCCCCTTGCATTAGTGCTATTTTCGTTTGTGCCACTACTGGGTTTTTGCAGTCACTATATTACTGACCCTGGTTTGAGATTGCGTTCGTGCCATTCGCAGGATAGAATGGGAAAAACGGAACTCCTCGTTGAACAAAACCTTCTCTTCCCTCTCGTTTGCCATTGTTTGTTTGCAAATTTAGCAATTTATATTCCGATGTGTTTCAAGCTATCATATTTTCCTACCATTCAGATCTCTGTACGAGAACTTTATACATGTATTTAATAAAATAAATAAATAATTATATATACTCAAAATTATAATAAATTTGTTGATTATAATCAAATATTAAATTTATAAATTTAGATGAATATGTTATTTTTTATATAAAAAATTGAATATACATTTCATTTTGAAATCAGAATTAAAAGTTTTAAATGGTTATTATCTTGCTACACCAAGAATCAACTTGATGTTAAAATTTACGAGAATCTTGTATAAAATTAATTGAAACCTGAATAATAAACTTGGTCCAAAATCAACTTAAGGTGAAATTGTGAAATGATTATATTAAAAATTAAAAAAATCAATCGGAAAAGAGACATTTTAAAAAAAAATGAATAACAATTGCAACTCGCTATAGATTTATTTTTTTCCATGCTGTATTTTTATTATTTTGCATTCCAGTATTTATTCTTCTAAACCACGCAGCATTGGTAAATGGGAAGTAAAATGACCAGTAAAAGGATGCTAATGAAAAAAAAAAGATTGAGGTTTGTTATATGAAAAGAAAAGGTCAATCAAAAAGAATAAAACGTCATGATGCCTGGCATGATTATTAGTTTCCTTTTCATCATGGTGGTGATGCTCAATCAAGCCAGGTCTTTGCTGCATTGATTCCTGGTGTTGCCCGGAAGTTAAAAGAAAGCCGGGGGGGGGGGGGGGGGATTCTCGGGCCCCCTCCCGAGAATCACACTATTCTGACTCCCTGCATGGTTCAAGGCTGGTTTTTCGGCAATCCTCGGCCCACAACCTGGGCTATTCGGACTCCCAGCCTGGTTCAAGGCTGGTTTTTCAGCAATCCTCGGGCCACAACCTGGGCTATTCAACTCGGCCTTGAGTTAAATTAGTTTTTATGGGCCCCGGTTGATACCATAAAATAAAAATTAGTTAATTTGGAATGGGAGCTTTAAATCTCTGTCAAAGGGAGTTGACTGCCAGTCGCAAAGCTAAACAATAATCCCAGGCAGCAAGTATTCCATGCTTCTCAGACACCTCAGCAACCTAGTGAATGAAATAGAAGGTAGTTAAGAGCCTCTTTGTTTTTTAATTAGTTTTTAAGGTTTTGATTTTAAAAAAATAAATTTTTAAAAAAATATAGCTAATTGTATTTAAATATATGTTTAGTAAAAATTATAATTAAAATTTATAGGTAGAAAAAACATATATAAAATATTTAGTCGTGGTTACTTTTCAAAAGTGTTTTTTATATAGAAATGCATTGAAATATTTTTTTTAAAAAATATTTTTGATATTAGTACTTTCAAATGATCTAAAAATATAAAAAATTAAATAAAAAAATATTTTTGAAAAAAATATTTTTAACACTCAAGAATAAATAAAATTTTATAAAATTCAATCAAAGAACACATAAAAACTGTAATACAAAAACTACATTTTAAACTTATTTTTTTAAGATAATCCACAATATAAACTATAATTTAGTATATTACCTGACCATCACAAAAAAAGAGAGTTAAAACTAAACAGACAGAGCCTTAGTTATTAACCGTATTTACAGGGAATTGACTGGTTGTTACCGACGTTGTTCGACATTAATTTTTTTCTCCAACTTTAGCCTTGAATTGATTTAATAATAAGAGATCTTAATTTAAACCAACATATTCCGAAGACAAAAAAAAGGCTCTGATCATCAAATAAATGTAGATCGTATTGCCTTTTGAGAAAGGAGGAATGGCTTGTAGGCCGTGGTTCAAGGAGAGCCCATGAGCTCCTGCGCATAAAGTCCTTTCTTTGATTTTAGCTGTTTGTGTTGAGAATAGCCCTTTCTTTGATTTTCGTTTTTATTTGATCATAAAATAAAAGTAGTTTTTATGGGCCCCGGTTAATACCATAAAAACCATCCCAGATCTTCGATGGTATTTAAGCACATTGCAAATACGCTTTTAAATAATTTTTTTTGTTTTTTTAACTATCTTGATATTTTTGCACCAAAAATAATTTTTTTAAAAATAAAATAATATATTATTTTAATTTATTTAAAAAATTAAATAATATTACAATAACAAACTATTTATTAAAATCTTGTCCTAAAAATCCTATCAACCAAACTGCACCACACTCTTTTTAAAATTTTTGAAATGTTAGGTGATATAATAGTAATTATTTTTTAAAATATATTTTATTTAGGGATATGTTAAATAAAATTTGTTCTTTTAAAATATTATTTTTAACATCATTATATTAACATATTTTAAAAATACAAAAGAAACTAACTTGAAGACAAAAAATATAAAAAAATAATTTAAACATAAAAACAAACTAGTTTTTTCATGAATTCAGAGAAAAATTTATTGAGAATATATGATTATTGGTTAGATTGATATAAAATGTAATTTATTAAATTTTTTATTTAAAATATAATAAAATAATTTTTTTATTTTTAATATTAATATATTAAAAATTAAAACTTTTATAATAAAGTATACTTTCAAAATTCATCTTGAAAACAAAGCTGCATCGATCGATCTCAGATGATTACTTTGGAGTTTATTTGAAAGTCTAATTATAGTTATTTTTTAAATTGTTTTTTATTTGAAAATATATTAAAATAATATTTTTAATTTTTAATTTTTTTTGGTATCAATACATTAAAATAATATTAAAATACCTAAAAAATATTAATTTAAAATAAAAAATATATATTTAAAAAAAATATATTTAAAACATAACTATAAACATGAAAAATAAAAAATAATGTTACGATATTAGAAACACCAAAAAGTAAGGAGCACTTGAGGTGATTATTCCGGCAGGTTAAAAAAATCACAGATTTTAGCTGTGAATTTTTTTTATTTAAAATTATATTAAAATAATATTTAACTTATTTTTAATATTAATATATGAAAAATATCTAAAAATACTTTAAAAAATAATTTGAAAAAAAAAAGATTTTTTTAAAAGCATGGTTTAAAAAAAACACGCTGCCTTGAGACAGAAGCGAAGGTAATAAATAAAGGCAAATAAAGGGAAAGGCAGCCTGGTTTGGTTTGGGCAGCGTGCAGAGAGATATGCAGGAGCCGGGGAGCAAGTAATGATGGACCTGACACACACTTCCCTAGCCTCTTTGGACCCTATAAAATTCTAACACTTTTTTCGCTTCTTCTCTTCGACCTTCGTGCGATTGCGTGCCACCCTCTGATCATACCGTAGCCAGTAAAAAAGCCTTAAACAATGGAGGTTTTCATTATAAAAATAGCACCTGTTATAAAGTTATCTGAGAAAATATCACAAGCAATAAAATATTTACAAAATAGCAAGTCTTATTGTTTTCAATTTTTTAAAATATAAAGGCACGCTATTCCGAGTAGAATAGTATCTCGAACGGCGTGTTTATTTTAGCATTTAAAAAATATTTTTAAATTTTTTTATTTAAAAATATTTCAATATTAAAAAAACTTTAAAAAATAATTTCTATTATAATTTTAAAATATTCTACCACCTGGTTTAGCTTGGGGTCTGAGATTCATGACACAATTAATAAAATGTATAGAAACTAGAATCTTTAAATTTTAAGAATAAAGTTTTAAATTATAGAAAAATAGATAGAAAAAATTATGATAGTTTTTAGAAAGTTGATAATTTCAAAATCTAATAAAAAAACATGAAACACCACATATTTACGTAGAGATTAAAAAAAATACATAACCAAAATCCATTTCTAAACAAAAAATAATTAATTTAAAAAAAACAACAAAATTAACATTTTTTTTGTTGTTTTTTTTTTAAGATAATGACTCTGCACAACTAACCAGCCTCTGAAAAAAAAATCATAAAAAAAATATAAATTTATTAGAAATACAGGTTTTCCAAACATGCATAAGAAATTTTCTATGTTACGCGTTCCCAACATTGCAAATTATTGTGACATGATTATAAATTTCGTTATTTTATTAAAAAAATTTAAAATCTTCTTTGCTTGTCAGATATATTTTTTATGCAAACACTAATTGTTTTTATATATATATAAAAACACTAGGAACCATCATTCATCAACCTATTGTCGTGATGAGCATGGATATTTGTACAGAAAGGGTTAAAATAGGAGGAAGGGTGTTAAGGGATTGCGTGCCAAAAAAAGTTAAAAAGTGGACCTTGTCTCCTCAGCCTTTGTTTCTTCCCATTACAAAACCAGAAAATAAAGACAGGCTCTCTTATGGTAAAAGTTCAAAAGGTCGCATTCCTTTATCTTTTTGCATAGCTGACCTGCGATTCTTTTCTATTTTCATTCATGTCACCAGAAAATAAGTTGTAAAAATGATTTTTTTTTATCAGGGTGCTTGTAAAAAAAAAAAATTAACCCAATATCAATAATTTGGTTTTTTCAAATAATTTTTACCATTGAAGGTGCTCATAGCTCTCCAAGCCGGGCTAGAAGAGAAAATGAGCCCACTCAAGGTAGACGAGTATTTTTATCATCTTCTCGACATCGTCTTGTCTTCATGGGAAAATCGACGAACCAGCAACATTTTGTACATTCTTAGCTGTTGAAACGGTTCTCGAATGACTGACAACGTGCAAAAAAAGTATGAAGTAATGCTGTAAAAATTGATTTTTGATCAATAATACATTAAAATAATATAAAAACATACAATAATAACTCAAATCTAAAAAAAATAATTTTTTTAAAAGGCATGGTTTAACACAATGACAATCAGGAAAGCAATATACTAGCGCGAGCTTCCTTAACCGAAGGCGATGTAAACAAAGTCGAGGGGCCACTCTGTAAAACAAGCAAGAGTTCAGAGGTGACAATGACAAAAAAAGAAATTTCCTCGAAACTGAAACCCTATTTGTCGTGCAGTCGACAATAAGGTGAGGTAGGCCCCAGAGGGACAGGGGCATCATTATTGACAATCTCTTTCTATATCTTCTATTTCTCGCATTTCTTTTCAACTTCTCGGTTTTTATGGGCTTTCAATGGGCTGGGCCAGGCTCCTCCGAAGTGGAGATTTTATCTTGTTTAAATAGTTAGTAAAATAGTGCTAGCGAGTCCCGCTATCAATTAAATTAATCTAAATCTATGCTGAGAAATTAGGCCACTAGTGAGCATTAATAATTTAAAATTCTTAAATCAGTAGTACCTGACCACTCCTTCATATGTTTTATACACTTTAATCTTGATTAATGTTCAAAACTAATAAGTAATAACGTGTAAGCTGTTAGGATTATTTCGATTTTATTTAAGAATTGATAAATACGCAAAAATTAGTATGAGTGTATTCCTTTTTAGTAATAAAGATAAGTTAAATGCACAACTATTATCAATTTCTCAATTGGGTCAGCAAACAAGAATAATTCTCAATTTGGATTGTTCATCTACCAAATACTATCCTTTAATCTTTATTTTTAAAATTAATGTAAAAATCATGCCTTTTTTAAGACAAACATATCAAGACTAATATTGGATTCTAACTTGATTTTCATTGAAATTTGTCCATTTCAAATTTTTTTTTTTTAATATTTTTGTATCATTTTAACATGTTGATATTAAAAATAAAAAAATATTATTTTACTATACTTTCATATAAAAAACACTTTAAAATAAATTATTATTACATTTTCAAATATCTTACATGGTATTAAAAGAAAGATAATTTTTTTAGCAGGATTAGTCGGAAAATATCCAATAAAAGAGTGATCTTATTAAAAAATTAATTTGTTTGGGGAACTAGTCGGAACCGGCAATAGCCTGGGAACAAACTTGTTCTCTTCCCAAAAAAAAAAACAAAAAACAGAAGCACATTTTTACTCATCCGAATTCCGAGACATCAGACGGCTAGCAACTGGAAGCCACCCTAGAAATTTATAAAATTAAATAAAAAACACATAAAAACTGTAATACAAAAACTACATTTTAAACTTATTTTTTTAATATAATCCACAATATAAAATATAATTTAGTATATTACCTGACCGTAACAAAAAAAAAAAAAAGAGTTAAAACTAAACAGACAGAGCCTTAGTTTTTAACCGTATTTACAGGGAATTGACTGGTTGTTACCGACGTTGTTCGACATTACTTTTTTTTCTCCAACTGTAGCCTTGAATTGATTTAATAGTAAGAGATCTCAATTTAAACCAGCATATTCCGAAGACAAAAAAAAAAGCTCTCATCGTCAAATAAATGTAGATAGTATTGCCTTCTGAGAAAAGAGGAATGGCTTGTGGGCCGTCGTTCAAGGAGAGCCCATGAGCTCCTACGCATAAAGTCCTTTCTTTGATTTTAGCGGTATATATTGAGAATAGCCCTTTCTTTGATTTTCGTTTTTATTTGATCATAAAATAAAAGTAGTTTTTATGGGCCCCGGTTGATACCATAAAAACCATCCCAGATCTTCGATGGTATCTAAGCACATTGCAAATACATTTTTAAATAATTTTTTTAAATAAAATAATATATTATTTTAATATATTTAAAAAATTAAAGAATATCACAAACTTTACCCCACTCTTTACCCTAAAAATCCTACCAGCCAAACTTTACCCCACTCTTTTTAAATTTTTGGAATGTTAGGTGACATAGTAGTAATTATTTTTTAAAATATATTTTATTTAGAAATATATTAAAATAATTTTTTTTATTTTAAAATATTATTTTTAATATTATTATATTAAAATATTTTAAAAATTAAAGAAACTAACTTGAAGAAAAAAAATATAAAAAAAATATTTTTTAAACATAAAAACAAATTAGTTTTTTCATGAATTCAGAAAAACTTTTACCAAGAATATATGATTATTGAGTAGATCGGTATAAAAGGTGGTTTATTATTTTTTTAAATATAATAAAATAATTTTTTTTTATTTTTAATATTAATATATTAAAAAAATTAAAACTTTTAAAATAAACCACGCTTTCAAAATTTATCTCCGAAACAAAGCTGCTTCTATCTCAAATGATTACTTTAAAGTTTATTTGAAAATGTTTATATTTTAAATGATTATTTTAAAGTTTATTTGAAAGTTTGAAATTGTGATGGTGATTGTTTTTAAAATATTTTTTTATTTAAAAATATATTATAATAATATTTTTATTTTTATTTTTTTTACATTAACACATTAAAATAATATTAAAACACAAAAATATATTAATTTAAAATAAAATATTAAATTTTTAAAAACTTATCTTTGAAACACAACCATAAGTTTATGAAAAATAATTTCACAAGTAAAAATACCAAAAAGTTAGGAGCACTTGATGTGATTGTTATAGTAGATTAAAAAAATCAGAAATTTTAGCTGTGAATTTTTTTATTTAAAATTGTATTAAAATAATATATAATTTATTTTTAATATTAATATATCAAAACTATCTAAAAATTAATTTAAAAAATGATTTTTTTAAAAAGCATGGTTTAAAAAAAAACACGCTGCCTTGAGACAGAAGCGAAGGTAATAAATAAAGGCAAATAAAGGGAAAGGCAGCCTGGTTTGGTTTGGGCAGCGTGCAGAGAGATATGCAGGAGCCGGGGAGCAAGTAATGATGGACCTGACACACACTTCCCTAGCCTCGTTAGACCCTATAAAATTCTAACACTTTTTTTGCTTCTTCACTTCGACCTTCGTGCGATTGCGTGCCACCCTCTGATCATACCGTAACCAATAAAAAGCCTTAAACAATGGAGGTTTTCATTATAAAAATAGCACCTGTTATGAAGTTATCTTAGAAAATATCACAAGTAATAAAATATTTACAAAATAGCAAGTCTTATTGTTTTCAATTTTTTAAAATATAAAGGCACGCTATTCCGAGCAGAATAGCATCTCGAACGGTGTGTTTATTTTAGCTTTTAAAAAATATTTTAAAATTTTTTTATTTTAAAATATCTTAATATTAAAAAGAAATTAAAAATAATCTCTACTATAATTTTAAAATATTCCACCACCTTTTAGTTTGGGTTTGAGATTCATGAAACAGTTAATAAAATGTATAGAAACTAGGATCTTTAAATTTTAAGAATAAATTTTTAAATTATAGAAAAATTATGGTAGTTTTTAGAAATTTGTAGAGATAAAAAAATACATAACCAACAGAATCCACATCTAAATAAAAAATAATTAATTTTTTTTAAGAAACAACAAAATTAACATTTTTTTGTTGTTTATTTTTTAAGATAACAATTCTGCACAACTAATCAACCTCTACAAAAAAAAAATATGTTTTCATGAAAAAATATAAATTTATTAGAAATACAAGTTTTCCAAACATGCATAAGAAATTTTCTATGTTACGCGTTCCCAGCATTGCAAATTATTGTGACATGATTTTTTATTAAAAACATTAAAAAAATTTACCTGTCAAATATATTTTTTATGCAAACACGGATTTTTTTTAATATATATAAAAACACTAGGAACCATCACTCATCAACCTATTGTCGTGATGAGCATGGATATTTGTACAGAAAGGGTTAAAATAGGAGGAAGGGTGTTAAGGATTGCGTGCCAAAAAAAGTTAAAAAGCGGACCTTGTCTCCTCTGCTTTTGTTTCTTCCCATTACAAAACCAGAAAATAAAGACAGGCTTTCTTATGGTAAAAGTTCAGAAGGCCACATTCCTTTATCTTTTTGCATAGCTGACCCGCGATTCTTTTCTATTTTTATTCATGTCACCAGAAAATAAATTGTAAAAATGATTTTTTTATCAGAGTGCTTATAAAAAAAATAATTAACCCAGTATCAATAATTTAGTTTTTTCAAATAATTTTTACCATTGAATGTGCTCATAGCTCTTCAAGCCGGGTTAGAAGAGAAAATGAGCCCACTCATGGTAGACGAGTATTTTTATCATATTCTCGACATCGTCTTGTCTTCATGGGAAAATGGACGAACCAGCAACATTTTGTACAGTCTTAGCTGTTGAAACGGTTCTCGAACAGCGTGCAAAAAAAGTATGAATTAATGCTGTAAAAATTGATTTTTGATCAATAATACATTAAAATAATATAAAAACATACAATAATAACTCAAATCTAAAAAAAATAATTTTTTTAAAAGGCATGGTTTAACACAATGACAATCAGGAAAGCAATATACTAGCGCGAGCTTCCTTAACCGAAGGCGATGTAAACAAAGTCGAGGGGCCACTCTGTAAAACAAGCAAGAGTTCAGAGGTGACAATGACAAAAAAAGAAATTTCCTCGAAACTGAAACCCTATTTGTCGTGCAGTCGACAATAAGGTGAGGTAGGCCCCAGAGGGATAGGGGCATCATTATTGACAGTCCCTTTCTATATCTTCTATTTCTCGCATTTCTTTTCAACTTCTCGGTTTTTATGGGCTTTCAATGGGCCGGGCCGGGCTCCTCCGAAGTGAAGATTTTATCTTTTTTAAATAGTTAGTAAAATAGTGCTGGCGAGTCCCGCGATCAATTAATCTAAATCTATGCTGAGAAATTAGGCTACTGATGGGCATTAATACTTTAAAATTCTTAAATCAGTAGCACCTTGCAACTCCTTCATATGTTTTGTACACTTTAATCTTGATTAATGTTCAAAATTAATAAGTAATAACGTGTAAGTTATTAGGATTATTTCGATTTTATTTAAGAATTGATAAATACGCAAAAATTAGTATGAGTGTACTCCTTTTTAGTAATAAAGATAAGTTAAATGCACAACTATTATCAATTTCTCAATTGGGTCAGCAAACAAGAGTAATTCTCAATTTGGATTGTTCATCTACCAAATATTATCCTTTAATCTTTATTTTTAAAATTAATGTAAAAATCATGCTTTTTTTAAGACAAACATATCTAGACTAATATTGGATTCTAACTTGATTTTCATTGAAATTTGTCCCTTTCAATTTTTTTTTTTAATGTTTTTGTATCATTTTAACATGTTGATATTAAAAATAAATTTACTATACTTTCATATAAAAAACACTTTAAAATAAATTATTATTACATTTTCAAATATCCTACATGGTATTAAAAGAAAGATAATTTTTTTAGCAGGATTAGTCGGAAAATATCCAATAAAAGAGTGATCTTATGAAAAAATTAATTTGTTTGGGGAACTAGTCGGAACCGGCAATAGCCTGGGAACAAACTTGTTCTCTTCCCAAAAAAAAAAAAAAAAAAACAGAAGCACATTTTTACTCATCCGAATTCCGAGACATCAGACGGCTAGCAACTGGAAGCCACCCTAGAAACAGTACTACCAGCATACAGATATCCTCAAGATGCAGCAAAGGATGTCTCTGTCGTTCGAATCATCAACACAATCAAGTAAAAAAGAAAACAAAGCCCGATGGTGTTGGGTCCAAGAATCAATGAGCTGACTCTATCCCTTCAAAGCTCTCCTTACTTGTTTCCCAATCAAATCAGTATTGCTTGTGTTGTCAGTTTTGGTTTTTTTTCTTTTCTGTAATCCTTCTTGTTTATAAATATATTAAAATAATATTTTATTATAATTATCTTAATCAAAACAGTAATGAAATATATAAAAAAGAAAAATTAAATTTTTATCCCCTTCCATTAAGACCCGCAATCCAAAAACAGGGCTTGAACTTTGGAAAACATTCGCTTCCTCTGTTTTGCATAAAATATTCCCACCCATGTCCCCATGTTTTTCTCATCCAATTCTTTCTTTAAAATATAAAATATTTCAAGTTAGTTTTAAATTTTATTTTATTTATTAAAATATATACATTCACCTTTTAAAAAATCCCAATATTAATTAACTCACGATATTATTTAATAATTTCATTTATAAGTGACATGGTCTCATCACCTTGACCTCCAAGCAGCCACCATCATCGCTATCTTAATCACACACAAGTTCCATCACATCCTTTGCCTCCATTATTATCATCACTGTCACTGTCTCCTCTTCTACCTTTATTCACTGCTTCATTATCAGAGCACATAATTATTGTTTCATTATCATTGAATTTTCATATCTTTATTTATTCAGTATCCTTTTTTTAAAAATACATTGTCATGCTTGTAAGATCCACATTTTCTCCGAATATAAAGGCCGATTACTCCCCCCCATATATATCCAACGATAAAAATGAATAATAAACCTAGAAGCAAATAAAAAAACACAAAAATTGAAATGAAATTTTTTTTTAGACATAGACCCAAATTTACATATGTTTTTTTTTAGAATAACAATCTTCAAGTGCTTCTTTTTAGGAGATTTACAAAATTTTAAATACACTAAAAACTATATTTTAATTAAAAAATAAAATAGAATTTTAAAATTATCAATGAAAGAAACATAAAATACAAAAATAATAAAAAACTTATAAAATTATCAAAATTAAAGCCTCAAGATAAGATTTTTAAAATGTAAAAATCGACAATCAGTGTAGCAATTCCTTGCTGATGTAAATTCCCATCTAAAAACATGATTGAAATTACATCAAAATTTTAAAATTTTTCAGCCAATATCCATAAATATATCTATCAATCTATAACCAATTCTCATCTGGTTATTTATGATAGATTCGCACATAATCACTCATTTTACATCAGGCTCTCTATATTTTTTGTGTTTCCAACGATAAAAATGAAGAAGGACAAATTGGACAGGAAAAGAAGTCGGCCTGTCAAGTCGCTCTTCTACTTTTATTGTTTTCTCCCCTTCAGTATTTAACGTTAAATCACATCACCTCGGATTTCACAGAGCAGAGCATCCCGTCCTCCTCCTTATTTCTCTCTCTCCCACTTCTCTCCCTGCTACGCGGCCATATGTTTCATGTCCCGATTCTGACTTTTATTCCCTCCCGCGCCTACTTTATCTTCTCTTTTTCGCTTTGCTTGTCCTGGCATTGTTTGTTTTGGTTTCTGTGTTCTTTGGTTGTTCCTTTAAATTTTTCTGAAGTCTGAAGAAGCTAAAACAGTGCCCATGTGCTTTTCTTTTGTTTGCTTTTGAGAACTGGAAGAAGAGAAGGAAAAGAGAGTAAGAAATGAAGAATCTATATTCTCTTACCATCTTTTTATCTATAATTGGTTGTGTAACTTGAACCTGTGTTAACCACCAACGCTCACTAGCTTATATAGATGGATGATGCGTGACTAACTTTTTCTACTTTATTTCTTCCCCCTTTTTTAGCTGAGTGTTTTGAGCCTCTTTCATTACAAAACACTGAAGAGATGACCAAAGAAGATGACTTTAAGCTCCTCAAGATCCAGGTCTCTCTCTCCCGCCCTCTCTTTCTTTCCTAGCCACATTCTCTGTGTCCTTTCTTAAAGTCCCACCTTTTCATTGTATTTTTTTATATCTGTTGGTAAAGTTTGGTAGTGGCCTCTTTTTCTCTAGCACCTGTCTTCTTGTTTTTGTTGTTTGCTTACTTCTTTTCTTCTTTTTTTTGTACAGACTTGTGTTCTCAAAGTGAACATACACTGTGATGGTTGTAAGCAGAAAGTAAAGAAACACCTTCAGAGGATTGAAGGTGCTCAGCTTCTTGTCATCATTTCTATACTATATTATAATGTTCTTGCCTTTTCCTTCTTGATGTGGGATTTTGAATTGCTTTGCTTGCTCTTTGTCATTTTTATAGTGCAGCAGAGTTTCTTGTAGTTTTTTATTTTGCTGCTATTAATTGGTAGCAAAAGAGGAGTGGTTTTGCTCTTGTATAATAGTTTGAATTCCAGTTGAAAACCAGAGCACGATGAATGGATGAAATGAGAATTAAAAAAATTATCCTTCAAATTTTCCCAGGGACAAGCCAGAACACTTGTGCTGTTACATTTCCCATGTCATGAATAAATTTATGATCTCCATTTTGTGACTTTGTTGATTTTCCTTGCGTCGAGCTACTAATTAATTTTCTCTGACCCATTTTTTTTAAAATGGAAATAATTACGGAGTCAAAATGTAAAATCTCTGCATAAAGAGCATACTATGTAATGATCGGTTATCAGAATTGACGAAATTTATCTTCATTCGAGGACTGATCATTCTACTAGCCAGTGATTTTGAGATATTTGTACTGTAGAAAGATAATGTGTCTTAGATTTATATGTCAAAAATAAAACCCGACTTATATTTGGTGATCAATTTCTTCAGGCTTTTATTTATTTAAGTTTTCTGAAACCGTTTTGTTACAGGAGTTTACCAAGTAAACATAGATGCCGAGCAACAAAAAGTCACAGTTTCAGGTACTGTAGATACCGCAACTTTGATCAAGAAACTAGTCAGAGCTGGGAAACATGCTGAGGTTTGGTCCCAAAAGTCCAATCAAAAACAAAATAACAACTGCATCAAAGATGACAAGAGCAATAAAAGTCAAAAGCAAGGCTTGGTCAAGGGCCTCGAGGCCTTCAAGAACCAGCAGAAATTCCCTGCATTCAGCTCTGACGAAGATGATGACTATCTTGATGATGAAGAAGATGATGATGGGGATGACCTCGGATTTCTTGGACCTAGTCAACTGGGTCTTCTCAGGCAGCATATCATGGATGCAAACAAAGCAAAGAAAGGTATCGGTGCCATTCCTCCAGCTTCTAACAATGGTAATGAAATGAAAAATCTTGTAAATGGGAATGCTGGAAAGAAAGGAAACCCAAATCAAAATATGGGAATGAAGGTCAATCCAGGGGGGATAGATCAGAAAACCATGGCAGCATTGCAAATGAAAAACGCTCAATTAGGTGGTGGAAACATCAGTGCTGGGGAGGGCCAAAGGGGAAATGACACTAGCACCGTGATGAACCTTGCTGGTTTTCGTGGAAATGATGCTAATGTCAGCAATGCAGCAGCTGCTATTGCTGCATTAGGAGGTAATCCCAACGGTCTAGGGTTGCAAGTTCAATCCAATAATATCGGGCATCAAGGACCTTCTGCAGCAGCGGGATTTCCGACTGGTGGATATCCCACAGGTCAGTACCCATCATCCATGCTGATGAACATGACTGCAAAAAACCATCCAGCATCAATGATGATGAACATGCAAAACAGGAATGGCATGCAACAACCCCAGATGATGTATCACAGGTCTCCCTATAATCCACCGAACACTGGTTATTGCTACAACCCTGACCCTCAGCTATCTCAACCGTACGCTGACCCTCAGCTATCTCAACCGTACGCTGACCCTCAGCTAGCTCACCCCTTCGCTGACCCTCAGCTAGCTCACCCCTACGCTGACCCTCAGCTAGCTCACCCCTACGCTGAACAACCTAATTATAATGGTGATTGCTCTGCTGCAGCATCAACAGAAATGTTCAGTGATGAGAGCACTAGCAGCTGTTCCATAATGTAATGAAAGCATGTAGAAAGAGTAAAAAACGAATGGTGTGCTGACTTGAATAAATGTAATGTTTAGGGGAGTTGGTTGCTCTCGTCAGTATTCTCCGGTGGTGTGGTCTGGAGGAACAGGTCGGATTGAGATTTGAGATGCAGGATGACTCTGTAGTTAGTTCTGAATCTTCTTTTTTTTAGCAGTGTATCGTTTAGTCGTTAAGATGTTTGTTTCTAAATTAGTCGAGCTCTCTCTTGTTCTTTTATTTGTTTGAATGGTTTGTGGATTGTGTAAGCCGCGCTACCAGCGAGTAAATAAACAAAAGGGAGTGAATTATTGAGTAAAATATAAATGTTGGTGTATAGCTTTGAGGAGCATTGTCAAATTCTGAGTGCCTTTAAATTTCCCCCATGACAGCCAAGGTGACGTTGGGCACTGTATATAGTACAAGCGACACGATGGCCCCGTTTGCGGAGACCAGTGGGAAGAAGAACAGCTGGGTTGACAAATGCATCTCGCGTCACGTGCAAAGCATGCATAATGTGGTTTAGCCGACACGACTGCTACAAGGTATGGTTAACACTGGAAAGTGGAAACCCTAAAATAGTTGGCCCTGATTCACTAACACCATTTTCCTCTATGGTGATAGCCGCTGATATTACGTGTTTTATGATATAAAAAAGTATTTTAATATATTATCAAACAAACTATTTTCTTAAAATTATTTTAAAAATATTATTATTTTGAAACACTTTTATCATTAAAATGTGTGTTTAGTATGATTGTAATTACTTTTTAAATAGCCTTTTGTTCTATGTAACACCTTTATCATTAAAATGTGTGTTTAGTATGATTGTAATTATTTTTTAAATAGCTTTTTGTTTTATGTTAATAATTTTTTTTTAAAAAAATTATTTTTAATATTAATATATTAAAATAATTTAAAAATAATAAAAATATACTAATTTAAAGATAAAATAAAAATAAAAAAAATTAAATTTTTTAAAAATATTTTTAAAATATAAAAACAAAGTCAAGTAAGACTTTAAATACAACAAGCAGGCCGACGTGGGCCAATTTATTGCTCTGATCCAAAACAATCAACCAGAAAGAACGGGACCAGCTCATTATTAAAAGGAGGATGTCACTAGCTGTGCGGCCATTGATTCAGAGCTGCAAGAAGGATCTCGCAAGCAAAAATTTCGCACGCCAATAGTTGTTGGGCTGCTTATATGTTTTAAAAAATATTTTTATTTTTTATTTTTCCACTTCGAATTAATATTTTTTAATATGTTAATACTAAAATTAAGGTTTAAAAAATAATAAAAATATTATTTTGATATGTTTTTAAGCTAATAGTAATTTAAAAAGTGACCGTACAAACACCCTCAACTTATATCTTAGGGAAATAATTGAGTGGGAAGGGAAGCAGGGTGGAACACATTTCACTCGTGTATCAAATAACTCTCTTAAGAGAGAGGAAGTTCGATGGATTTGGATTCCAACTCTTTCAATGCATGTATTCATGGAAGCCTATAAATTTAAATAATTACATTAAATAACGATGTTCTACCTGCTTGTATCTCGAACATCTAAAAAGGACACTTTAAATACACACTTCAAAATTAATTCTTTGAAGCTGGTAAGATTAGCAAGCAATCCCTTTAAACAGATGCCTAAATGATCAATCATGATTACTTAGAAGTTCAACTTATTATTACTTGTCAAATGTAAGTTAATTTTGTTTGTTCGAACCAGCACCACGGAAACAATGATTCAAGCGTGCATCACCATGTAAAGAAGTGGGAAGGACTTACAAGAGCGTCTAGAATTGAAGCCATTACTTGTCAAGTGTAAGTTAATGCACTGAGAAGGAATGTTGTGGACAGTAAAAGGCAGACAACGTGACTGAACGAAAACGAAAATAGGTTATAGGACAAGGTGCATTTGTGGAAGGGAGAACACAAAAATTAAACCTAAGAAGAAAGACATGCATTTGTAAATGAAAACATCCCCCTTAACACCAACAAGGCGCAGACAATCATAGGCTCTGCGCAGGGGGGCTGATTAACTACTGGAAGTATATCACTATCTGCAGCAATGGCGCAATCTATAGTTAAATTGATCACGTATATGTTATAATAACATGCAGATAGGTAATTATGGGTGGGGTGCTTGTTTTGTTAGAGAGCTAAGGGAGAGGAAGTTTTATTTCGCCATCGGTCCATCATATGCTTTGCGCAGGGGGGGTGAAAGTGGCCGCAGAATTGATGAGGCCACCACTACAAAACCCACTGTCACCAAGCCCGGTACCACGGACATCGCTCACAGAATCAATGAAGGTTACGACTTACAAGGACTCGGGCTTGCCCCAGCAGTCCAACTTCCTTTTATTTATTTTAAGAATATATTTGATTTTATGTTTAAAAATATTTTTTAATTTTTTGTTTGATATTGTTTTAAGAATATATTTGATTTTATGTTTAACAATATTTTTTAATTTTTTTTTATATTAATATTTTTTTAAATATTTTTATATAATTTCAGCAGTTCTGATATCAAAAATAAAAATAAAATAAATATTATTTTAATATATTTCTAAATAAAAAATACATTAAAAATTAATTACTATCACATGCACTCTTACCATAGTGGAGTTGAATTTCCTTATAAAATTTATCGTGGGCGCCCATTGAGAGATGCCTCACGTCTGAGTGGTATAAAATTTGGACCCTAAGCATCATATTTAATATTGAGCACGTTTAATTAATATTATTTTATTCTCTATGTTTTCTTTCTCATCAATCTTTACATAATATCTAATCATTGTTCAAAACAAAAAAAAATACAATAAAGAAAAATTAAATTATCAAACGGCCCCCGCTTGATAATATTCCCGGTTCCTCTCATTAATTTATCATTATCTATCTAACTTTCGTAGATAATTTTGTATCCACGCCATTTAAATAAGATTCATTTTGCCTTCATTCATTTTGCCTTCATTTAAAAAAACAGAGAGCAAAAAGGGGTAGATAATGCCGAGCCGAGCATGTAATGGTCACTCTCACACCACTCAAGCCAAGTGGTTTACACGTCGGAGATCACTTGGCCGAGCTGATTAATTATACAGGAGGAAACCTCGAAAGTGAAAGCCCTCTTATTTTCATGACTTGCTACGTTTCTTGGATGGGGAAGACAACCCTGCAAGAGATTATATGACTGTTCGTTTTTGTATTTGTTTTAAATTAATATATTTTTTATTTTTTAAAATATTTTAATGTGTTGATATTAAAAATAATTTTTAAAAAATAAAAAATTATTTTAATATATTTTTAAATAAAAATACTTTAAAATAACAACTATCATCACATTTATAAACATCCTAGTTTAAATATAATTGTTAAAGTTTTTAAATATCTTATTTGTTTTTGTGTTATCCAACCCAATTATCATTCAGCAGGACAACTCTGGCACCTGTAATCCAGCATCCTTTTGTTTTAACAGAGTGGGTTGAATTTCCTTATAAAATTTCTCGTGTACGTGCGCCCATTGCAGAGATGCCTCACGTCAGATTGGTATAAAATATGGGCCCTAAGCTTCACATTGATGTGTCCGGGCTTATATAATCTATGACCAAGGAAAAACTAACTTGGTATTATCAAACGGCCCCGCTTGATAATATTCCTAGTACTCTCATTAATTTATATTATCTAACTAACTTGGTTGATAATTTTGTTTCCGCGCGATTTATATAAGACGAGATGGTACGATTTTATGATGTTGGGGGTTTATAAAATAAATATATTTAATAATATTATAATTATAAAATAATATTAGATAATTAATAGAAATTAAAGATATAATTGAGCTAATATTTTATAATAGAAAAATAAAGTTATGATGGTGATATAAAATTTAGAGACTGAACAAAATTATTTGTAACAATACATGGTATTTTGTGAGGAAATATACAATATTTTCGTCACATGATTTATTTTTTAATAAAAAATAAAAAAAATTATATAATTAAATTCTCTATCAACTTAATATTAAAAAAAATCAACAGAAATAATTTAAAAAAAACCCATGAAAAAAAAACATTGTAGTAATTGAAAATATCTTGTGAGAAAAAATATAATATTTTTTCTAATAAAATCAACAGAAATAATTTTAGAAAGGATCATAAAAAAATCTTTAGAGAAATATTATAGCAATCTATAGTGTTTTGTGAGGAAAACAACAATACTTTCCATATATGATTTAGTTTTATTATAATTATAATTTTTAACCAATTCAATATTAAAAAAAAAATCACAAAGATAATATTGAAAAAAATCATATGAAAAAACATTACAGCAATTCACAGTGTTTAAAAAAAATTACAAATCTAAATTCTCAATTAGCTCAATATTTAAAAAATAAAATCAATGAAGGATAGTTTTTGAAAAAAAATAAAATAAAAAACATAAAAAAATAGGGATAAAAAACCATGCTAGAAACACTGTAATAATTCACAATGTTTTGTGATGGAAACTACAATATTTCTCCATATGATTTAACCTTATTTGTGATGACTTATAATTATAATTTTTAACCAGTTTAATATTAAAAAAATAAAATAAAAATTATAAAAATTATAAAAAAAACCATATAAAAAGATGGTATAACAATATACAGTGTTTTGTAAATAAATGTATAGTATTTTCCCCATATGATTAAAATTTATTACAAAGTTAAATTATAACCAATTTAACATTAAAAAAAAAACATCAAAGAAACTGGAAAAAAACTATGTGAGAAAAAACTATATCAATCTATAGTGTTTTCCGAGGAAAATTATAGTATTTTCCACATATAATTTAACCTTATTTATATTTACTTGTAATTGTAATTCATAACCAATAGACTTTGTTTATTTTTGTGTTTCAAAATCATTTTAAAAAAATTAATTTTTATTTTATTTTTTATTTACTTCAAACTAATATGTTTTTAATTTTTTCAAGTCATTTTGACACGCTGACATTAAAAATAAATTTTTAAAAATAAAAAAAATATTATTGACATATGTTTTGGTATGGAAAGCTAATTGAAAAATAAACGCAACCATATTAATAAAAAAAAGTGCAAAAAAAAAGAAAAAAAGAAGAAGAAAAGTGCAAAAAAGAAAAAAAAAGTGAAAAAAATAACGAAAAGGTGCAAAACTAAAATAGGAAATATTCTATAAATTACTGTTGTAATGAGATTCACCCAGCTTATTTCTTAATTTATTCTGCCTTCATTCATTAAAAAAAACAGAGAGAGGAAAAGGTTGGTAGATAATGCCGAGCCGAGCATGTAATGGTCACTCTCACACCACTCAAGCCAAGTGGTTTACACGTCGGAGATCACTTGGCCGAGCTGATTAATTGTACAGGAGGAAACCTCGAAAGTGAAAGCCCTCTTATTTTCTTGACTAGCCATGTTTCTTGGACGGCGGAGACAACCCCGCAAAGAAGTCCGAGGCTTTAAATGTAATCGTTGAACTTTCTAATGGAATCTGTGGTTCTTCTATTCATCATATGGGAATTTTTTTCATAACTGGCATTCTGACATATGAGGACAGGCCGCGTACTTAATAAATTATTGATACGAAAATACTTTTTTCCCAGCTAGCCCATTTACTATTCATTTTCCACCATAATTTATTATTCAATATTGCCCCTTTGTAATCTAAAAGTCAAAATTCATTAATAAAACGAATCGAAAAAAAGTAAAGGAAAGTAGATTCGAATTCTACATGGAGAGATTTGATTCATCCTAAATTTTTTAATTTAAAATGAAAGAATTTGCTTCGAGTGTTAAGAGTAGCCTTTTCGTACTCACAGCAAAATAAAGACTCGGTAAGTGGCAACCAAGGAATCATCAGCATGATAAATCCTGCCTTCACTAGTGAACTCATAATTAATTTGAAATTACAAGGCTAAGCATGATGTAACGGGAACAGTGCATTTGTCATGTCAATATTTTTCTTTTCACTCTTGAATTATCCAAATTGTAAGGCAAAGGAGAACAGGCTTAATTCTCATTTAAATACTGAAGAACTGTCACGCTCATTTCAGAGCGTCAGGGCTCACGTCAAGTCCAACAGTAGGTGGAAGACTTGGTGGTGATATGATAGTCTCTTTGTCGCACTCATTTTCAGCTGTGTTTATACTGTACAGAGGAAAAAGGCCTCAATCATTGAACCATTCTCGAGATAAAAAATAAATGGTCTCATGATGAGATTTTTCTAACATGCTATGTGGCCTATATTCATCGATGCTGTATAGCGAGGGGGGATGATATCCACTTAAATTTTAAATCTTACATGATAGAGGAGACCATAGCAAAATTGGTAGGTGGGATATCCCAATTACCTCCTCCTCCTCCTCTTTTTCACTTCAAAAGGACTGACATAGCTTTATTTTTTATATGTATATATTTTATTAAATCTTCAAAATTAAAAAGAAATAAAATAGTCCCGTGTTTTGAATATCTTCATTTGATTTTCTTAAACTAGATAAGGTCGAACACCAAATATACCACCAATTTAATGAAGTATTGTTTATTATGTTCCCTTTTTACCATCAAATTATTTTATTTTTCAAACAAGGACTTATTTTAAAATACTTAACAAAAAAATTTAAATTCTCTATAAAAATGACTTTATTTCTTTTTGTTTTTGTAAAAAAGTGCAATTTAAATGAGAGTATTGACAAAAAGCTTTAAAAATCGATGGAGGTCCATCGTTAAGAGTTTGAAAAAGATTTAGTGATAAAACTGTGAATAAGAATTATTTGATGGTAGTGTGTGTATGTATATATATATATTAATATGAATATATACCTTAAATAATTTTATAATTTTTAAATTAATAATTATATAAATTTTTAATAGTTTAAAATTTATAAGAGTCATATTAATGTTCTTGAAACGTAAACTTGATACCAGATGAATTTTAAAATATATTTTTTAAATTTATATAATAAATAACTTTGACTTTTGCAAAAAGATAATGAAAAAGAAACATGTACGAATGGTTTCTAGTTGAAAAACTGGTGAAGGCTCCCCGCTCTAGTAAAAGGACCGAGAAATGAGCCGAACAGAGTAAATTATATGGTCGTTAGTAGTTTTGGGTGACACACACTAAAATCTAGACTTTCATAGCAGCCATATTTGTTGTATAAAAAACCAATTTTAATTTTAAGTGATGTTTAGAAATATGGCAGCACTTATGGTTTAAAGTAGTTTTTTACTTAAAAATAAATTAAAATAATATTTTTTTTATTTTTTAAATATTATTTTTAATATTGGAACATCAAAACAATTTAAAAACATTAAAAAAATAATTTTAAATTAAAAAAATAAAATTTAAACTAAATTTCCATACACTATTTTAATTATAAAAAAATGATACACAAACAAGATTTTAGTATATAGGAGGATATCATAAAACTGACGTGCCAAGCAACTCATGACAAAGCATGAGTCTCACAATAAAAAATGACTGACTTCCCAGAGACAAACAGTTGATACAGTAAGATTTATTTGCTTTGTACTACAAAATGACATGTACTTGCAAATAAATTATTGTTTTGGTCATTCGTCACTAAAGAAAACTTCAAATATGAATGTTTTATGTGTTCCGAAAAAAATAAAAGAAAATAACTTATTTATTTATTTTATTAAACGCACTCTCTTTTTGAGAAATTCTTTAAACCAGGTTACTGCGATTAGAAAAACATTAAATGCAAAGGTTAGGTATGGAAAATAATATAAATAAAGACAATTAATATCGATTTCTTTTTAAGGTCAGGTATGGAAAATAATATAAATAAAGACGACTAATATCGATTTCTTTTTGTTTTTGTTAGTGCCCTAAAAAGGGGAAAAGCCAACATCACTCTTTTTATCGGAGTGTCCGTTTAGCACTTCTTTTCTAAAATTATGTTTTTGCCTGAAAGTTATAAATTAATATTTTTTTAGGTGTTTCTTAATAATTTTAATATATTAATATTAAAAATTATAAAAAATATTATTTTAATATATTTTTCAATTAAAAAACACTACATATCACATTAACAAATAATCATTGTGTATCTCATTAACAAGGAATTACTAACTGAATATTGATGACTGTCCCTTTTTTTTTTCTTTTTCTTTGGTCACTGCACCACTGGATTTTGTTGATGAAACCTGACTTCCCCCACTGCATTTGAATAAATGGCACTCATGATTGAGACAAATTAGGGGAGCAACCTTGTCTCATCAAGCTTATTGTGTATTTATTCACTTCTAGTTATATTAGCAGAAAATTGTTTGTGTGCTCGAAACAGTAAACACCGTTAGGTGAAGGAAAAAAACTATCATGTCTGTCAATGGCGAACCTACGAGAATTTTTATCGAATAAAGAGATATGATGCCCCGCTCAAGCCAAAAAATCAACGTTAACGTGGGGAAACAAAATTTAGAGGGAGCAGAAAACGAGGGCAACCTCAGTTACAAAGACTCATTGACGGGGTCCTCGTATTTAGATGAGAGGACGGATTCCGATGGATATAGTTCAGAATTGCCGCACTTCATATCATGTATCGTCGTGATTTTTAAAATTTTTAAGAAAATAAATAAATAAACGGTATCTTATTTTAAAAATTACCACGTATTATAGTTATAAAAACTCTTAACTAATTAATTTATATTGGTTAAGTAAACAAATATATTATTATTTCTTAAACATCGTTTGTAAACCTAAATTAAGTTGTATAATTAATTTTGTTTTAAATTACTAATAATTTGTTATATTATATTATTAATGGTTTGATTATAATATTTTTAATTTTGATATTATTAAATATTTAAAAATAAATACTTTAAATTTTGGTGTTAACAAGTGTTATATGAAGAACATATATAATATTTTTTTATTATAGTATCAATAAATATTAGGTTTTAAAATTATTTTAATATTTATAATTCTAAAGTTTAGTGAATATCAAAAATATTTTTAATTCTGATATTAATGAATAACTTTAGTGAAATAAATTTTATAAAATGTGCCAAACTATATAGGAACCCAGTAGATTAAAATAAGGTGTGAAATTAAAGAAAATTGAAAATTTAATGGTCGTCGATTTGCATGAATGCAAGGGGAGGAAGTGTTGGGTGCTCCTGTTTGCTGTGGAGAACTTACTAGATGTAGCTATCGGCCTGGGGAAAAGCGAAAGGAACGCTGGAGGCTCACGGTTCAGTTGAGCAAGAAGCAGCTACTGGACACTGCTATTGCTGGTGCATGAGGGTGTTGTCACTCACGGTGGCACCCCGAAGTTTTCAGAAGAAGGAGATGTTGGTTGATGATGAAAGAAGGTAGCGACAATGAGGAAAGAGATGAAGGTTGAGCTGTTGTTTCTCTTTCACCGCTGGCGGCAGGGGCGGCGGGGGGGCGGGGGGGACAATGAGAGAGAGAGAGGAAGGTTGTTGCTGTGTTGAAGATGTTGGTCTTCTTGCAGAGGGAGGCTAAGATGTCGTTGGTGTTACTGGAAGCTGGAGGAGATGATGAGAGCTAATTATGTTTTCAGTGAAGGATGGTGGTTGTTGCTGGAAAAATGGGTTGATGACTCTTCCCTTTTTTTTTTCCTTCAAAGAACCCAGTACTGAGAGCAGGATGGGAGATGGGAGAAGGCTTCCTTTTCTCTTGCGCGGCTAGTTTTTTTTTTTTTTTTTAATGGATCTAGGTTTTTTTGGTGTTTGTATTTTAGGAGAGGGTGTGTGAGCGGGAGAGTCTTTGATTTTTTTTGTTATGTTTATTTTGTAATACTTTTTTTATAGGCATTTTATCTATTGTTTGGTTTCAAAAATATTTTGATTTTTATTTTTTTCTTTACATTTTGGTATTTACATCCAAATATTTTTTTTTATTTTTTATTTTTCTTATTATTTAAAAATAAAACAATGTTGACTTAAGGAAAAAAAATCAATAATTTTAAAAATATTACCTTAAAAGATAAACGTATTGAATTTTTTTAAATTAATTTTTTTTAAGATAACATTAAATATACTAAAAATAACTCAAGCATGACATAAACATATTTTTTATTTATTTTAAAAATACTTAGAAAACAGGGATTATAAATTAAATTATGAAAAGACTTATTCCAGCAATATATTAAGTCTGTTTATCTAAATTTTTTATGGAATGAGAGTTCATCTTTCATTTTCTTCCCATGTAGGTTAACCTTTTATCTCCTTATGTTATGATCTCAGATGATAAGTAAATAAGTGAAGAAGAGGAATTGGAAATCATTTAAATTGTGTTGGAGGGATCCTAATATATCTCACCTCTTGTTTGTTGATGATATGCTTTTATTTGTAGAAGTTAGTGAATATCAATTGGGATCAAGAGTGCCTTGAAAGAATCTTATGATGTTTCGGGAAAGAAAACAAATTTTAATAAAACCATGATTTTTTTTCCAGAAATGTTCATCCCAGTAATATCGAGGCTTTCATATATTGCACTAGAGAGTTATTAAGCAGAGTCACAACTACGTTATTGAGGGTATGCATACAGAACTAGCTTCTTGGAAAGCTGAGAGCCTCTCGTTAGCGGGAAAAAAAAACTTCATGTAAATTGATCCTTTTCATGATTCCTTGTTAGGATGCTGCCATGCAAACCCGACAAGATAAAAGGTAAGGAACAAGATAAAATGAGAAATGAAATACATAAGAATTTACGTGATTCATCAAATTGGGCTACATTCATAGGTAAATATAGAAGAATTTTATTAAGTAATGTGAGAATACAACTTCTCTCTAATAATGAGAGAACAACAAAAATTTCTTTATTATTAGGAGAAAACACTTAACTTACTATCTCACAAATGCCCCATAATTTTATAGAATTACTCTCTTCTCACTTTCTCTTCTTTCTCTTTTATTAGGAGAAAACACTTAACTTACTATCTCACAAATGCCCCATAATTTTATAGAATTACTCTCTTCTCACTCTCTCTTCTTTCTCTTTACTTGCTCTCAAGTTTCTCTTTTGTGGTGTTTTATAATACTTGGATGCATTGCCTATTTATAAGCAAATGTCCATGTAAAAGATAAGAAGTTAGACAAGTAACACTAATTTGATGCCTACAATTTTTTACTAAGATGTAAATAGATGACTATACCTTCTCCTATTATTTTTGATTTAGGTGGTTGGCTTCACATCCCTTGTATCCTATGCAATCGGCCCTGATTTCTGAATCCATATGTTATGAGATTGTGAAAGTGTGCCGTGGATTTTCATGGGGAGATAAAGAGGGGAAAGGAAAAATGCACCTCATCAATTGGAAGACCCTATGCCACCCAAAGCTGGAGGGTGGACTGTGACTTCGCAGTATATATGGTATGAACAAGGCTTCCATAATGGAGCTAGGATGGGGGATAATTCATGATTGTATTAGTCTTTTAGAGTTTTAAGTGGCAGATATATCTGTTCCAAGGATCATATCCCTCAAGTACGGGCTAAAGGCAACAACTCCCCTTTATGGAAAGCTATTTGCAAGATTTGGCCCAAGTTATGGATGGTAAGAATGTGAGGTTTTGGATGGATATCTAGTTAGATGGTTTTGGCTCTTTAGAGAATTTGGTTTCGCAAGGCGTGCTTGGGAATTTATTAATGTGACCATAGCATACATGGTAACTAATAAAGAATGGAAATGGAAGGCTCTTTCTCATCCTCTACCCATGCAAGAACATTATTTTGGCAGGAGCTAGAGGTCTTATAAGGGATAGCTTTAGGATATAGGTAAAGGGCTTTGCAATCAACACTGGAGTTTGCATTTCGGTTCCAACGGAGTTGTGGGAAATTATGACGAGGCTGGAAATGGCCTCCGCGTTAAGAATCAGGAAACTGGTGCTGGAATTGGATTTGACAATTGCATTGACACTTATTACACAGTATACTAGTAGAGTGGACAATAATCATGCTTTGGTCACCATAGCGAAATCTTTGTCGGCAAGAGACGAGGAGGTCAAGGTTCAACATGGTTGTCGTGAAGCAAATGCATCAACAAATTGGTTGGCTAATTCAGTCTAAGCAAAAATCCCTTGGATAGGGAGCTTTGGATGCTAAAATACCCTTCCATGAGTTTGTATTCTTTGTTGCACTATGACTTCAGCTTACCCCAATTAATTTAATTCTCTCAGGGCATGGAGCCCCAATTTCAAAAAAATAAATAAAAATGTTAGCAATGGAAAGGTTGAAATCGCAAATTAAAGAAGTTAATTACCACTTTAATACAAGCTAAGAAACCCGACAAAATACGATGTATAAAAAAATCCCAAGCATGCCCCGCATAGAACATGTCCTTGTTAATATCTTTCTTTTTCAAAGTCATCGGAGCCCACGAAATGCCACCAAAAAGATCAACTTTTCTGTCTTCTTACTTTCTATCACTACATATTCCATTAGATAATTTTTCCCTCTCATATTCACCAAGCTCTCTCTCCCTTCTTCAAAAAGTCTCTCTCCTTGTCAAGTAGCTAGGTGTTTATCACTTCCATCCACTGTGTGTGCCGTTTAATATGGAGAGAATTCTGGTGTTCAACAGCTTCTGTTTAGCCCTGCATATAGTGCTTCCTACAATATGGGCCGAGGACAATCTTGTTAGTCCATCTAAATTGGAGAAGTTCGTCGATGAACTTCCAGACATGCCCAAGATCCAAAGTTTTGAAGTAGTAAACGGTGTTTTCAAATCCAAGCCTCTGGAGATTGGCATGTTCAAGAAGCAATGGGTAAGATGACTGTGCCTTTGTTTCTTTTCCGTACGTGTTTAATTGATTATATGGCATGTTTCGATATCATAATTACTCAATTGCTGGATTCCTAGTTTTTCTTTTTTTTATTATTACACACACACACACACATGTATTTCTTTTCTATCCGATGTGTGGAACACTTGTTCTTTTTGGTGAATTGAAGTTTTTAGTGAATCACACAGAGTCTCTTTTGTTTATAATCATGCTTACTGCTTATGAGGGTTCAAAAAGCATTTCCTTGCCTCTGAGATAATCAAAATCCCCAGGGAAAAAAAATTATTTCGACGTGGATGGTTGGCGAACTATGTTAAAACCCTGATGAATAGAAGAGGAAATATATAAAAACATCCACTTCCCGGTCTGAAATCCAACGTCTTGGAGCCGCATTTTATATATATATATACAGGACTCATGTGCTTTGTTTTGTTGGCTATCCTTTTTTTTTTTTTTGGCTATCCTTTTATGATGATACTATGTATAAATTCATAAAAAATTCACGAAGTTGTTCGTTTTCCACCACAAAGTTTCGATGGGCTAAATACAGGCATCATACAATGCTACTATTCGGGATGTGGAAGAGTCACTAGGAGTTTGTTTTTTTTAATCTGGAAAAATAACCAAATTCGATGCTTATTAGAATGCTCCTGGCTGGCACCGGTCCCCTGTGTCTGCTAGAATTGTTGCCTTATCTGAAAAGGCCTGCTCTCACACTTTATTTTTTTTTCTAAAAAAGCAAAAACCCAATTGCATTGCTGTATTCTTGACTATCTTTTGTGGCAGAAATTCCACAGAGACCTCCCCCCTACACCGGTTTATGCTTACGGTACATCCAAGCGCAATGCAACTATCCCTGGTCCAACCATTGAGGCCATTCATGGAATCGATGCCTTCGTCAAGTGGCAAAATCATCTCCCTCCAAACCATATACTACCGTGGGACCCAACTATACCAACCGCTGTCCCTAGAACCAAGAAGGGCATTCCTACAGTGGTGCACCTCCACGGTAGCATTGGTGAGCCTGAGAGTGATGGACATGCTCACTCATGGTTCACCCGTAGATTTAAAGAGGTAGGACCCACTTGGACCAAGAAGGAATATCATTACCCCAACTTGCAACATCCGGGAAACTTATGGTACCATGATCATGCCATGGGGTTGACTAGAGTCAACTTATTAGCTGGCTTGATTGGGGCCTACATTATCCGTGATCGTGATGTTGAGACCCCACTTAGACTGCCGTGTGGTGATGAATTCGATCGGACGTTGATGGTGTTCGATCGTAGCTTTCTCACTAATGGTTCGATATACATGAATTCCACAGGAAATAATCCCTCTATACACCCGCAGTGGCAGCCAGAGTATTTTGGTGACGCAATTATCGTCAACGGCAAAGCATGGCCTCGTCTCACCGTACGACGTCGTAAATACAGATTTCGTATCATCAATGCCAGCAATGCAAGATTCTTCAGGTTTTTTTTCAGCAACGGTCTGAAATTCATCCATGTGGCAGATGATTCAGCGTACCTTGAGAAGCCAGTGATAACCAATGAAACCCTCTTGGCTCCATCTGAAATCGCTGACGTGATAGTTGACTTTTCAAAGTCAAAGTCAGACAGTGCAATTCTAGGCAATGATGCAGTGTATCCCTACCCATCTGGGGACGCAGTGAATGAGGCCAATGGCAATGTCATGAAGTTTATCATCAAGAAGGAGCCAGAGCATGACACTTGGAGAGTACCCAAAACCTTGGTAAAGTACCCTCATGCTGATTTATCCAGTGCATCAAAGACACGGTACATTGCCATGTACGAGTACACGAGCGACATTGATGAGCCAACCCATCTTTACATCAACGGAAAACCGTTTGAAGAACCAGTTACAGAGACCCCAAGAGTGGGGACCAGTGAGATATGGTACGTGATCAATCTGACAGAGGATAATCACCCGTTGCATATTCATTTGGGATTGTTTAAGGTGATTGATCAAACCAAGTTGGCCAAGGAGGAGGAGTTTAAGGCGTGCATGTTGAAATTGAACGATGCCATCAAGTGCAAAATACATCAGCATGCACGTGGAGATAAGATTGAGGTGCCGGCCCATGAGAAGGGATGGAAGAATGTGTACAAGATGACACCCGGATGTGTGACCAAGATTCTTGTCAGATTTGCTTTTATACACTCAAATGAATCCTATCCGTTTGATGCAACTGCTCAGCCTGGTTACGTCTACCATTGCCACGTAAGTAGTATTTCTCCTGAACAAATCTTGTGATTTTGGAGGTTAGCTTATCTAAATTTTGATAATTTATTAGAAATTAGGAGAGCTGCGTTCCCCTCTCTTATATAAAGTAATTCATACATCTCAAGTTTTCTTTTATGGGTGAAAAGAGAGCATAAGAAATTGAATTATACCGAAAAATCCCCGGTCATTGCCCGTACTCCATTGTTTTTTGTGGTTGGCAAACCAACAAGAAGCTAAATTGTCGAATTGTGATCGCCGCTGCTCCACTGTAATGTTGCCCGTTTCTTGAGAAAGTGTTTCCTCTTTCTATTCAAGAAAACATATTGCAGTCTACGTGGTTGATTAGCTTCCTTTTGAGTTCTGTAAAGTATTTGTCTGAGCCACTGATCACTCTTCTATAGAATCCAGGATCTGTCTATAACAAAACAAAATGCAGGAACGTGTTGAACATTCCAATGTGAACTTTCTTGTCCACTGGTATCCCGAGGTTTTTGAGTTGTCTCCATCATGCTTGTTTCTAGCTTTACAGAGGCCAGCCATATATGAAATACCAGAGTAATCGAAACCAGTAGTAATATGTACTATGCTTTTAAAAATGTTTCTTTTGTTTTATTAAAATGTAACTTGTACATTGAACTGATGTTTTTTCATAGCTACTTATTTTGGAGTGAGAATGAACATGACCTTTCTATTTATGCAGATCTTGGATCACGAAGACAATGTGATGATGCGACCATTGAAGCTGATAAGTTGATCAGGAGGCGAGCTGAGAACTTCAAAATGTCACTACCTAATCCGGTGATTGTTTCATTAGAGCAGGTGCCATCAAGTATTAAAAATATATTGGGGCTTGACCAAATTCCTTCTGGGATTTCTACCAAGGATGTCAATGCTCTTGTATATATGAAATCTGAGGTGCTCGGTAAATAAGTTTTAATTAATAAAATAAAAATCTCAGAATCAAATAATAATTATCCCATCAATGAAAAAAAGAGACACTTTTCGCCTTCTATTACTTTTGTTTTCCCTTAGACTTTCTACTTACAAATCCTTGTATGAATCTAGATGGTCGGAGAGATTATGATGCGTGGTAAAAAGAGAAAGCAAATCAATACTTTGGCTATGAAAATATGTTGTTATAAGAAACACTTTGTTTTTCATGCTCTCGCTACAGTTAAGCCATGTTTATAGCAGCTAAATAATATTCTTACCCCTCCGGTCGATTGATGATTGACTGATAAATTTATCCGTGAGGTTAGAAAATAAAACCCTGAACTAGCAACTGCCTATGAAGTATGGAAGGAGATTAAATTTGAATTTCAAGCAATGGTCACGGTTGTAAATCGCCCATCATTAGAAGAATTAAGCTATTAATGAAGTTGGACTCTGATGTTGCTCCTGATGAATCTTCCTTTACATGCACGTAGGTAAATCTTTACATGTTATTCATAGAAAAACTTGAGATTTCTAATCCCAGGCAAGATTGTTCATGATGATAGGATCCTTTTCTATCATATAAGCAGAATTGTTGCATAGAATATATTTCTAAGTAATTGTTTTATAGATTCTATATCGACCTATGCGAAGAAGAAAGAAATCATGCAACGAAAGGGGTTTTTATGTGTAGAAATGGTACTTCAAACCTATCATTCTCCCATATCAATTGTTGAGGACCTTTGATTTCAATCTAAACTCTATGAAAAAAATGAAATAACTTATCATAGATTTGTTGGGAATGTTTCTGAACTAGCATATCATAATGATAATAAAAAAGTTTGACTTGAATGATCCTGTATTCAAGGATTTTTTTGAGAATATTAATAAATCTTAAAATCTATTTAGGGGTCCGGTTTGAGTGAATAAAAAACAAATTAAAGGAGGTTTATAGCCAAGGTAGAGGCATTGAAATAAGAATTTAATTTCTCTCTTTTCAAACATCCTCTGTTATTTTCTTTATCCAAATATTTTTCTCTCTCTCTTTCATTTTACTCTTTTTTTTGTAAAAAAATCTAATCTCAACAAACAAAAATTAAATATAACTCTAAAAGACATAGGTTATTCATTGTGCAAGACTCCATTGTTTATCCTATTACATATATTGTGGTTGAGTTGTGCAATTTATTTTTTAATTTGGCCTTCAAACTTTTTTTCCTATCAATTTAGTTCTAATTATAAACCAATTGCTTTTTGATTTTTTTATGAAAAGGTGAGATTAAAACAAAAAAGACCAAAATAAAAAAGTTTATAATTTGTGTGTTTATTTCTATTATCGTTTACTTGAATAAAAAAATATTTTAATGAATAAATTTAACAAACATAATTGCATAAATATCATATATTTTAAGATTAAATATCTTGATTTATAGTTGTTTCTTGATTTCTCAAATTTCATTTTTTGGCATTGTTAATGATTTTGTATTTATTTATATACATAACTTTTGATTTATTTAATTATATATATACATAATAATTTTGATTTCAATTTAAATTTTTTAAAACATAAAAATACATTGAAAAAAGTGCATATATAATTTTTTTTATAAAAAATAAATATACTTGATCAATAGTGGAACACGAATGATATAACGGCTAATAGTTTTTATTTTTAAATATAATTGAGTAGAGAAACCGAATAATAAAATTATGGCAGTCCAATAGAAAATGAAAGAGGCCCAATGGGCTCATTAGCTTTTTGTATAATTGAGTAGAGAAACCACCAAGCGGTGCAGGGCCTGCAGGCAGAGAGGGAAGGATCAGCAAAAATAAGAGCAAAATTGTAAAAACCTTGGGAGAGAGGGAAAATCCCAAACTAGTCCCTGAACTGCAGCAACACCAACAACAGGACAGCAGCTACCTTAGCCAAAAAAAGAAAAAAAAAAAAAAGGAAAGGAAAAAATGGCTACGGCAACTCTCCACAACAGCCGTCCATTCATTCCATTAACGACCAAATCACGACCGTCCACTCGGCTGAGAATTTCATGTTTTGCTCCTCCCTACTGCTCGAACAAGGTCAGTTTCGTTATGTGTGTGGGTGTGTGTGTGTGTGTATTAAATGTTAGCAATTTATCTTGGTTAATGGGGGGACGGGGTGGATACAGTTTAGGAGGGAGTACACTAGCGTGATGATAGTACCAACTGGAGTAGGAGCCAGCATAGGTGGATTCGCCGGCGATGCTTTGCCTGTTGCTCGTGCTTTATCCACCGTCGTGGATTGCCTTATCACGCATCCTAATGTACGTTTTCTTTTTCTTTAGTATTTACTCTGCAAATACAATTTGATGGTACAAATAATTTGAGTACGAGAGATTAGTCTATGGTTGTGCGTTTTCTCGTTTTGGTAGGAAGTGGTTAAAGCTCTTTTAAATTGAATGTAAATCACAGGTGCTTAATGCTGCAATGCTGTACTGGCCGATGCCTAATGTTCTATATGTTGAAGGTTATGCTCTTGACCGGTTTGCAGAAGGTTTGTGGGCCCTTCAGCCTGTTCACCAAAATAAGGTGCCTTTGTTCATCTCTCATTTATTTTTTCCCTCGTCTGTTTCTGCCGTCTGTCAAATTATTTAGTTGCTGATTAGCATTTTCCATGGTTTGAGCTTGTGGTACCAAGTAGGTGGGCTTGGTTCTAGATGGTGGAATAGAGGAAGAGCTTCGAATCCATCATTTGCAGGTGGCTGATGCCACCAGGGCTTCTCTTGGATTGCCTGTTTTGGAGTATATTGTCACTGACACCCCACTAGAAGTATCATTCCTTACAACTCAACAGACAATTCTTCTTGTTATTGATGGCACACAGATCAATTTCTGCACTATGCTAAATAATACCAGATGTTCTTTTCATTCACAGTTAATTGTTGGATGTACCGTAAGCTATGGAGCTGTCTATTATATAAATCTAGGGTAGTTAACTGCTTATGGTTAATAATTTTTCTACATTATGAATCTGTCTTTTCTCTAAGTTAAGAAAGGAAACTTCAAAATGGACATGTCTCTAATGATGGCAGTTTTGCCAATCAAGTCAGTTTGTGTGCTGTTAGCTACTGGTCTTTGAAATTATGTTTGGGATTTGCTTAGTGAAGAGAAAAGAAAAAATATGTTATTTTTACCAATATGATTCATGGTTTTTCTTTAACAGGTGGAAAAGTGGGTTGATTCAAAGACAGGGCAATCAACTGGGAGAATTAAGCATCCTGGTGCGCTACTCAGAGCTGTGCAGACTTTAATTAACCGATCTCAGGTGAATGCTGTTGCAGTGGTGGGACGCTTTCCAGATGATGATGTTGAAGATGTTGATGATTATCGACAGGGGGTGGTACGTGAATTATGCTCCCAACTTGTTGATTCCATGCTGTTCTACAACCGTACAATGTCAAAGCAATATTTGCATGAACAGATTAAATTCCAAGATAGAATTTTTGTGGAAAGACCTTTCACTGTGCCGTGCCCCCTCTGTTTTTAAACATGCATATTAAATTATATTTTTTATTTTCCAGAATTATAGAACTTGTTGGGTATGTTGAAAATCCTGTGAAATATTTCAATGGTGAAGTGGTGTTTAAAATTTAAATATTTTTGGAATAAGAAAGGATGCCTTTTGTACTACTTCCTTCCTCATATTACTATGTAAATTTTTAATCTGGATACAGGTGTTGTTAATTTGAACGTTGTTACTTAAGTTAGAAAATTAGTACTATGCATGTTTCCTGGTTCATTTAGCCTGGATTTGGCTTTGGAAAGCATTGAGAAAAGCAAAGTAAAATAATGGGAAAAAAAGAGAGCTAAATTTAGAATCCTGTTACGAATCCAGACTCATTTCTCAGATACTTTTCCAGTACCCAAACGATCCTCTATCCTACAATTTGGACTTAAAGTGCAAGCCAGCCATTTACAAGCATGTATCGTACTATTCTGTTTCTCCTCTACCCAGTGAGATGAAAAGCTTGGTCTGTAGCTCTTATTTTCTTTCACAGAACTTAACAAGTTATAGAGTGTAATGCTTTTATGTGGCTTTTGTTCTTTTGAGCATTGCTCGGTCACTAAGTTGCTATTTATGTATAGTTCTGTTAAAATAGTAAACATGATATGCCACTGTTTTCCAGAACTGGTTCTGACTGAAGCAATAAGGTGTAGTTGTTCTTGAATTTTTCTTGTCATTCCATCTTAGTTTCTTAACTTTGCAGGGAATAGATTTGTTGGCAGGAGTGGAAGCAGTTATAAGCCACTTGGTGGTTAAGGAATTCCAGATTCCTTGTGCACATGCTCCTGCAATGCTACCACTTCTCTTGACCGAAGATCTTTGCCCCAAATCAGCTGCTGAGGAGGTTTGTGGAGTTAAAGACAAGGAATAACATATTGGCATTTGAAATATAGGACTGAACCTCATTGCAAGCAGGTGTACACTATAGTGTGTTCAACCATTAAGTTACAACATCTCTGTCGCCTTGTAAATTGACTGACATAACTAACGTGCTATCTTCTTTTCTTGATTCTTGATCATAGCCAGTGTGCTATTTGGATAGGATTGGAGATAATTATAAGGAACAGTAGCCTCATTCAACCATGCAAACATCCTCACTGATATTTCCACAATAACATTTGTGTCCTAATTGGCTAAGTATCCATAGAAATTAATGTGCATAACCACCGTATATTACATTGTTACAAATTGGATAAGAAATAACGTAATTTTTACCTGTAGTCTTGTCAATTTATATGCCATATGTAACCTTTTGCAGGCTGATGGTTTAGCATTTCTCTTTCCATTATCTATATTCATTTATATTTAAATCTTGTTCAACAGATAGGATATACGTTCTTGCCCTGCGTACTGACTGGTCTGAGTAAAGCACCACAATATTTGGTGAAGGATTCCCAATCCCTAGAGAAGGGTTGCCTATTAGCCAGCGACGTTGACAGTGTTGTTCTTCCTATCAATGCTTGTGCAGGAGATGGTGCTCTTGCTTTTGCAAGAGGCAAAATAAACAAGGTAGAGATTAGAATTTGTTTCTTACATGTTCCTTAGATTAAAAAAAAACAGGGAAAGAAAAATGACTGGTTAATTGAGCTCTTTAGGCTTTAGAGGCAAATTTCAATAATAGCGTTCCCGCTCCTTCCATCTTGCTCTACCTGCCATCCCTTCAACTCTGACAATTTGTGTTTGGTATTTGGATCCTTGTGACTGAATCACTGCTCTTCCTTTCAGCCACTCATAATTACTGTCGAAGAAAATGAAACAGTTCTTGATGATACGCCAGATAAACTTGGGATTGAAACGGTATGGTTAATGATCATTATGACTGCAAATATACCCCTAGGAAACTATGATTATTTCAGAACTTACAATGCAATGCAATCTGTTGTGCAGGTCAAGGTCGCAAATTACTGGGAAGCGATTGGTGTTATTGCAGCTCACAGGGCAGGAATAAATCCACATTCACTCCGAAGAAACAGAATTGGTAACATTAAACGTACTTTTGCAATTCCAGCTAATGTATTTGCGGTTTCAAGTGCCACTCAAACGACTTGATTGGAGAAGTCTGGACATTAGTTTTCTTTTTCTACTAGTATTCTTCATCTAATTATTTAAAAATATCCTCCTTTTGTTCATTGCACTATAGGTTTGTGTCTGATGCGTGGTCTTTGGGTTTGAATATTGGGAAACACAGGATTGGCTACTCTATTTTCAAAAGCGAATTTCATCAGCTAGCTTTTTGACCATGCTCTACCGGGGCTAGATATTTTTCCCAATAAAAAATTTGACGAACATGTTTTTTTCAACACTTTTTTTTGCATGAAAAAATATTAAGTGTAAATCATTTATATATGTATCTAATTAAATAAATTAAAAATTATTTATGTTAATAAATTAAAAAAAATCATTAATAATAACTAAATATATATCTTAAAAAGTCACGAGGTAGATATAAATTAAGATATTTGATTTCACAATATGAGTTATTTACTTAATTGTATTTAATGATTATTTATAAAAAAATACTTTTTATTTAATTAAATTATAGTAGAAATACACATATAAAATAAAATAAAATAAATATTTTATAATGTTGCAATTATTAGAAATACTATAATTACATAAAGTATAAAAAGAATTATAAACAAACTAGAACAATATTTTTAAAAATTAAATATATAAAAATAGTTAAAAAAACTAAATACAAAAAATAAAATATTAGAGAGAGAGGGTTCATTTTAAAAAGCATGATTTTTTTCAAAGAAAAAATTACAGAAGAAGAAAAAAGAGAAAAGACTAGCGGTGCACATTTAGAAAGGGCCAATGCCTATTTAAAGTGAAATGCATTTGGGGTGGTTGATATATCATCTCGACCCGCAATAGTTTTTGTAAAACAATTTCAGATATCTTGTTATCTAGTTTTTAAGGTAAGAAAAATATGCTCTATATATTTTCGATATAAAAACCTATTTTTTATTTTATTTTTGATTTAAAATACCTAAAAAAACCTTGATAAACTTATAAATGATATCAAAAAACCAAAAACACCATACAAAAACTTAAAATAAAAAATATTTTTGAGATTAAATCTGGTTTTTTAGACAATTTCATAATAAAAAAAAAATCTAAGTGGAACTTTCCTTACCAAATAGAACTAGTTCATAATAGTTAAAATTGGTGTAAACTTTAATTTTTTTCTCTATCATTAAAATTTGACAATCTTTTTTTTTAAATTAAAAACTAAAAAATAACAAAAATAAATTTTTATACCAAAATTAAATTATAAAAATTTAAAGGGATTGAATATCTATAATTTGTAAATTAACTTTGATCATTTATTTTTATTTTTATCTTTAATTAATAAATTTGATTCAATTATTTTTTAATTTGGATGCAATTACCGAAAACAAACCAGTAAATCCATCCATGAGAATATAAACAGTGTTTACGTGGACAGTGATTTACCCACAATAATTTCTTGTTAAGAAGTTCAATTCCTTTTTTCTTAACGTGGAAGAGGAAAGTAGAGAACTCGAGGTTGTAATTCAACATGGGTTGGTTAGATGGTGATTTTGAAACCCTTGTTGTCAACTCATGGGTGCTGTTGTGGCATGATAGGATTGGCTTGACGGTTAATCCTCTGAAGATAACGACATCAGAGATCGGTAGGTAATACAGATATAGAATCCCCTGTTTAGGGTGGTGGGATTTTCTTCTGGTTAACAGTATTGTCATAAAAAACGATGGAACAGAAAACATCTAGTCCTTCGATCCGATTGGTGGTATAATTACGTTCATTGATGGACCGCTAACATGTTTCCTCCCGGATGATGGGATAGTTTTATAAGAGAAAGCTTACTTTCATTTTCATACGCTGTTTACTGCTGCTTATTTTCTTCTGGGAATTTTAAAAAAATATTCTGTGGTGGCACAAGATTCATTTTTCTCCATCAAGCATTGCGTCAACAAGACCATTTCAAGCTCATCTTTCTTTGTTTGAATTGACTGAGCTGGTCTCTGTGCTGTGAAAAAAGATCTGGTGATTCAGTCCTAGGAATTGGATTTGGATTGTTTCTTCTTAGTGGGTGGAAATTGATAATTTTTCACCTTCGTTTTTTCGCTCCTTTTCAGTTGCATAAATGAGAATTAAAAAGAGTAGTGATGTTGAGATTAATGAGTGGATCGTGTGAGAAAAGAAATCATTTTTAGGGATATCCAATGAGCACTCATTTCTGAAGTATTAAAGTTAGTCTGGTATAATTTTTGTGATTTGACTTAAATAGTTTCTTAACTTTTAACTTAAGAAAAAATTATAAATATATAACTTTTGATTTCAATTAAAAAAAAAAGAGAGTACAAAATCGAGTCAAAGTGCTGCTTCAATTAAAAATCATACTTTTAAGCTTTTTGAGGAACCAGTTCTTCGATCGAATTTTTTAGAGTTGATTTCAATTTCGTCATAAAGTCTGTGTTTGGAACAAGTTTCGAAAATAATTTCTTATTTAGTAAAATCAGGGGCAAAGTGATTTCTTTTTCAAAAGAAATAAGAGAGTGGTCGTTGGTGCTGGGGTCTAGCTGCGACGATTTGTGACAATGAATCGAAGGATGTAATTAAAAGTTTTCAAATCATTAAATTTCTAAAAGTAGTTTCTTCTACTTGTTTTTGTTACAAGTTATTTAAGAAGAAACAATTTTTAAATTATAACCCAAACTTCAAAATCAATTTTCATAAATCATGCAAAATATTGGGATAAGCTCACGTCTTCAGGTGCACCGACAAACAAAGCATGCAGGGAGCAGATTTCTTCTTAGCTAAAAACTACACGCATCAAGAACTGCTGCCGGCGATTTTTAACTGGCAACTCGCCAGCGTAAAAAGTGGAATAAGCTGTCTTGTTATAAATGGTAAGAAAACATGTTGATGTTTTATTAGTTTCAGGCCTGTGCTTCAACTAATCAAGTTTTGGCCTGCAGCTGGAGCGCTATCTTCAAATTGAACAACCAGTTCGTATACAATAATTTCCTGGAGTGACAAGAAAACAAAGGGAAGGTTTCTTCTTGCTATACCAACTGAAAAAAAAAAAAAGAATTGAATTACTGAACAACGAGTATGGATAAAAATCACTCTACGCTCTGATGGTAAGCATCGTCAATGTTAATCCACTGAGTGTACCAGCATGGATCATAACTCCAGGTCCCCTTTCGATCCCGATTCTCAGATCATCAAGAAGACTGCTTTCTATCGTTGATCTCACTTCAAATCCAATGAAGCCTAAGATAAACTTATGTTACTATAACCACTTATGAAGGGAAAAGGAGAGTTCGAATGGAGGGGGGAAAAGAGGGTAACCTCAAATAAATTCTCCAACTACGCAGGGAATAGGGATTCCCAGTTAAGTCTCCTAACATTTTTTTGTTTTCTCTTGATTGATTCCTAAAGTCCTAGACATTTCACAATTTTCCCCTTATCTGTACGTGTCAATGAATTTCTTCCAAATTTTCCGTTCATCAACAGGGAAGAAGAAAGCGACAGCCAAAATCTATCTTCGACCAGCTTAACCCACTTAGCAAGGGACATGCTTTCGTGAAACTGGTTTTTTACACTTCCAATTGCGGGATAGGAAGGGAGTTAGGCTGTTCGGTGGTAGCAGAGGGACCATGTAACCTAACAGTAGGTGGCAGGTATCGAAGATTCATGATAAACGTTCTGCTCGTGTCCTTAAAGCTTACCTAATAGTCCGATAGCTCTTTCACACGGCGTACTCACTGCTGACACTGGAAATCCTGGGTTTTCTTTTTTGGTTTAGACAAGAAAGATAACAGAGACTGCATCTTTACTTGTATGATTCTGTGTTTATATTTTGATTTTTTTTTTCTTTATAGAAAATGCATGTGTGACCATTGCATCTTCATGAAGTGTAATGCCATAGCCTATATGTGAGCTTAACCCTTGTTTTTTCCTTCTTAATAGCATTCCCACTCATTTTTTCTTTACTGACAAGATATTGAGCACTCCTCGCGCAAAATAATTAATATTGCAATAATAGTTATATGGGTTTTATGATCAACTTTAATACATGAAATGGAAATATATTTTTTATTGGATGAAATAAAATAATCAATAAAACACCGACAATAAACTGCTAAACGAGTTAGTAATATAAGAGTATATATTAGTAAAATGATAAAATCTTAAAGCCATCTACTATATATGAATATTCTTTTTTTAATTAGTAAGTTGAGGATCGCATCTATACTATATAAGCTTTTATTTTCTGGTGCACTTGCTTTCAGCGTTTGAAAAAGAGCACTGTGGGGGCAAATACTTACATGGTGATCCTTATAAAAGGATCCATGGGATAATTACACAATCGATGTTTCTTATTAATAAAAGCATATTTTGGATAATTATATATCAACCAAGATTTTAGACAGCAAATACTTGAAAATTATAGTTATAATAATTATACTAGGAAATATTTATTTCACGTGTCTTGCCATGTAAACTATGAAAAAAAAAATCATAAAGACTTTTTTCATAAAAAAACACCATGGGAAATTCAAAGAAAAGTGACAGCATCTAACATTTGTGTTTGTTGAATTAAATGTGTATATGGTGCAGAGTACTGCTATAAAAATACTAAAATGATATTTAAAAAAAAAATAGTCATTTATTTTTAAAAAAAACATATAAAAAGCATTGTTTTAATCTTTTTTACAGAAAAAAAAAAAAGAAGCGAGTTTAACTTAACTTGCATTCAGGTAGGTGAATGATATTGATAGACATAGACTGATTGGCCTTTCCTTTTGAAAAATAAAAACAAAAAAAGAAAGAGGGACCGGCTAAAATAATCGCTAGAAGGAGGGCTTGAACCTCCGACCTTGTGGTTAACAGCCACACGCTCTAGCCAACTGAGCTATTCCAGCTTCTTGCAATGGAATCTCAATGTTACTTATTTAGAGCTTCAAAATATAACCTGCCGTGCATGCTTTGCAAAATATAAAGTTTTTAAGTAATTAAATTATGAATCAAAGATTCCAACAATTACATTTGTGGGCCTCTATCTAGAACTAATTAACAGTCCTTTCTCTTTTTCGAAAATTGGATATGACCAAAACAACCGTACGACTAGCTTTCTAGCTGGCAATATAGTTACAAGTCTTTCTATAATGAAATCAGCCCAAATGCCCAACATGCTTTTCATTTTTTCTCATATGAAAAAATAAAATAACATATATATATATATATATATATATTGACAATTTCAGACATGCGACTTTGGATTGGCTTATTTTCTGTTCCATAACATGCATCTGTACTTTTCGTGGAATCACTGCCCTACAAGTACTTCCGGTGATGTTTTGGATAAAAAAATGAAGGGCTTGAAAATAAAACGAAAAATTATTGAGAAAACAATGGAATATATTATACACTGTTCTATTTTATTGCTTGCACTTATTGTCTTTGATAATATATTAATTTGGCACCGCTCATAAAATATAATCAATATATCATAGTAAACACATACACAGTTCTAAACACATAATGAATAAAGAAATTAAGCACCGATACCAAGTTAAGAAAATAATATGTTATAAAATAATATTAAATTTAGGTTAAGATCTATTACAATACCCAAATGGAATTACCATAATATAATCGAATTATGATTGAACGATCAAATTTATTCCACCCCCACAACACAATATATAGGCTCCCGAGTAGTTTCTTGTTATAGCAGTTTACAAACTTTATACCTTTTAACACAAAACAATTAATTAATTCCCTAAAACATACATTCATATAACATCAATGTAACAGTGAATGCTCGAACTTGCTCCTTTGATATTAAATAGAAAAAGAAAAGCATATTTGAGAAAAAATCAAAGAGAGAAATCATATATATGTATATATATAGCTAATTAAGCACCTAATTAATTAAGAAGAATCATTTGCTAGGGAACTCGCTGTAATATTGAACAGTAGTTGCGGTGGTGCATATGTCCTTCATTGACGACAAAAACAGTCTCGTTCTTTTTGCGACATAAAATAGTGTGGTTTACCATTTTCTGTTTTGCTTTCAAAAGACATATTAATATTGGATACTGAAACCCTAGTCAGAGTGAGCTTGTTTCGTTTCACCGTTCCCCGGCCCCCTCTCTTTCGTAGATGCTCACTGAAAATTTTAGTATCTCCAATCGATTAGAACGGAGCAATAGCACACACAGAGACTATCTCCCACACATATGTGGCCTTTTTTTCTAATCCAAAAAATTCAAGAAAAGAAAAGAAAAAACTTCATCAATACTGAAACGCCAAATGATGAAGTACTCTCTCTATCTCTCTCACGCATATATATATTTGTCGAGATAAATAAATATTTTGAAAGCAACACCAAGCAATTTTTTTGGTCAAACTGCCACATATAGGGAAGGAGCGGGAGTCGGTGGAAGTTGGAGACACTAGACAGCGCCAAGCTATCCAGAAGAACTGTTTGTTTAAAGAGATATTAAATTAAACTGTCACATACTCCTCTATCTACTGATTTTAGTTGGAAACTATCAGTCAACGTAAGAACATGTGATGGTGCCAACTTCCCTTGTTCTCGATCGTACTTATTTTTCTTGACGGAATCCCAGTCTCTCTATCTGATGTCATATCTACCAACTATGAAATATTAAACTAATTGATTGTCCCATGAATTTATTATATAATTAACTTCAATAGCCACTCATCTTATTTGAAATCTCAAGAATCTAAGTTATTCTTTTTTTTCTCAGGTAAAAAAAAAAGTAAATTGGGATTTAGAAAGAAGTATTTTATTCGGATGAATATTGTATTTTTTTAACTCATTTAAAAATATTTTGAAGGTTGACAATTGGTTTATTAAAATTCTTAGAGTATTTATTGGGTGTTTTAGATAAAAATATTATGAAAATAAGATTTTAAATTAAAAAACCTCTAACTTGACTTTCCAATAACCTTTGCTAGAATTTTTGCTAGCACAACACTATGTATGTTTTATCATTATTTTTTTTTCTTAATAAAAGGTTACTCCGCCCTTAAATATAAAAACAAATAGTTAAGAAAACCAGGGGCACAAGCCAGGCCGCCTTTCGATTGAGCTGGATACTCGGGCCAATCTTTTAGGCTTAGACACCCAGCCTCTTCCTATGTTTCTTATTTTGTTTTATTTTGATTTAAATGAATTATAAATAAAATGCTAAGCATGATATTTAAATTAATATTTAATTTTGGCATACTTCTTAAATAATGTTAAAGTTTTCTATTGGAGTGTTAACAATTTTTTTTCCAATTACTACTACATACCTAGTATGCAAAAAAAAAAATAACAAAAAATTGTTCATGAAGATTCAATGAAAACAAAATTCTTGTTTTTTGTTATTTTTTTAATAAATTTTTGACATGATTTTATCATATTAATTATTTTTAAGTCATAAATATACTCATTAGGTTATCAGGTTGACCGGTTCTATCCTAAACATCTTCATTTTCAGGTTGACCGGTTCTATCCTAAACATCTTTATTTTAATATTTTTTTTATTAAAAAATATTAAATTGATGTTATTTTTAATTTTTTTAAATTCATATTAAGTTTTAATATGATCAATTGATTCATGAATATACTTGTTAGATAAAATAGGTGTCATCTCACTTAATTTAATTTAAAACTTAATTCAAATTAAAAGTTAAATTAACAGGTCGTCATGTTAACTTACTAGATTATACAAAATTTAATATATAACACCGTGAAAAATTCATTACCACAGCTGGTTTCTAACTGAGTAAAATCAATAGATTCTATTTGGTGGAACTTTCATCAATTGAGTTTAATCTTGCAATTTGCTTCTTTGTTAATTTTATGATGACTCAAGTTCATCTATAAGCTTTTAGTTATCAATAAGTTTTTTATCCATCTCATTCATTCGAATTCGAATTAAGGATTCGTTTTTGCTAGAAATATTATTTACATTTGTTTGTGTTTTATTTAATATGGGTAAAATATTTATTTTTCAATAAAAGATATCATTGTTTTCAAAACAAACAAACCAAAAGTTAGAGACAACTTTTGAAATTTTAATTTTATAATCCTGAAATGCTGGAAAAAATGAGTGCCATGAAATGTGAATATTGTCTACTGAACACGAAGGATGGGGACATATACTTAACGGCCACTGACTTACCTAACACAAAGAAATAAAGAAATAAAAAAATATATAAAAATTGTGAAACCTCCGAGGATGTACCTTCTCTTTCAAGGGAGAGCCATACAACCTGCACGCACACGCATGGCCAAACAACCGGTCCAAGTCAACCTTTTTTCTCTTGCAAACATGGAAGCAACCATCGTAATAAATACCACCACTTGATCTTATTTCTAACCTATCGGATTCCTGGGTATCTGCTCTCCCATTCTTTTCCAGTTGAGGAATTTCCTTTTGTTCTTAGAAACTTTGGATTAGGATAATGAGGAAGCCTTGTTGTGATAAACAAGATACCAACAAAGGAGCCTGGTCTAAGGAAGAAGACCAGAAACTCATAGATTATATTCGAAAACACGGCGAAGGTTGTTGGCGTTCTCTTCCTCAGGCTGCAGGTTTCTCCTTCTCCTAGCTACTTCTTGTTTTCGAACTAATTAAGTTCATTACTCTATTCCCTTTTGCATTCAAAATAAAAATAAAAAAATGGTTTGAATACTTAATTCAATTTATTGGAAACCTATAAAAAATATTTGTTTCCATATTGTTGATTGATCAGGCCTACTTCGTTGTGGCAAAAGTTGTAGGCTAAGATGGATAAACTATCTTAGGCCAGACCTTAAAAGAGGCAACTTTGGTGAAGATGAAGAAGATCTCATCATCAAGCTTCATGCGCTCCTGGGAAACAGGTGAAATATACTAACACTCCACAATTTAATTTTCCGTTGCCTTCAGTTTCCATTCCTACTGCTGAAATTAAAGAAGAGACTATTTTTTACATAATAAAATAAAATAAAATTGCACCATGCATGACATGTATTTTAGAAAGATATAGTTTCGCTGCTGTCTAGGCATGCATTTCTATTCTAATAATTCTACGAAGAAAAATCAGTATTATTCTTAATATTGCACAACTGTATATCACATTTGTTTTTTTATTAAGATTCTAACGGTAAAATTGTTTTCAGGTGGTCATTAATAGCTGGAAGATTGCCTGGAAGAACAGACAATGAAGTAAAGAACTATTGGAATTCTCATTTAAGGAGAAAGCTTATAAACATGGGGATTGATCCAAATAATCATCGCTTGAACCAGAATCTCCAACGTTCACGTAACCCGCCAATTCCTGCTAGTGGAACATCATCTGGATTGAAAATTCAGGCCAAACAACAGCCGACAAAGCCCCGCGTTGACAGTGAGCAAACATCGGATGCCGGGAGTTGCTTAGAAGATGAACCATGTGCCTTGCCTGACCTAAACCTAAACCTCGACCTCACAATGAGCATTCCTTCTTCTTCAATTGCCCATGTTGAAGGGAATCCAAAGGATAACGAGTCTAATTTTTTGAGGCCACAAAAGATCGCCCCTTCTTCCAACCTTCTTCTCTCCCAGTAGCGAACAATTCCTTTCTAATTCTGGACACCCTGAAGAATGTGTTTAGTAGGGACTGATGGGTGAATTAAGCCTCATTTGTAAATCTTGACTTGGAAACATTATAATGAATTCCCTTTGGAAACATCACGGGAAAAAAGCAAGGCAACCTGACAGATCAGAAGATGCTATGGTTTCAGGTCACTATTAATTATATATGAGTAGTGATCCGTTGCTTGGTGTTACCTGAAGTGCGATCTCGATCAAGCATTGTTCATTTACATTGGGCATGGATTAATTAATTCATGAAGGGAATAATTAATTTTCTGTCGCCATGTTAAAATAGCTGAGTTGGACATGCTTGTATGTTATATCGATTACATTTAGAATAGCAGAAAACATGATTAATATTTGAAATTTTGATTCTTCTTCATATTTTTGGATTTTGTTCTATCGAGTATGATATCATGTTTTACTCTCTTTCCTTCATAAATCTAATCCCAAACCTTAGAGTATATGTGTGCGCCCTTGCGTGGCTATAGATCATAAAAAAAATGTTAATAAGCACAGTATTGCTTGAAATTGAGAATGAAATACAACAATAACAAATATGTGAATCCTGGCATAAAGATATACATGTATGTATCTATCTCAACAAAAATAAGATCGAGCAAGTGCCATGCAATCGCTCTAAATAGAGTTGATCCTGAAAAAAAATGCTAGAAACTAATCAATCCTGGGGATCATATTGAATATGCAAGCATATTTTTACCTTCATGAATAATATTGTTGCTGACATTGCCTGTCAAGGTTAATTCCAATTAGCCATAGGGCAGTGCTTATAAATTTAATAATCTGAGTATATTAAAAGATACTATAAATAATTAAGAAAAATCTAGATGTGGAATTCATGTATGCGTTATTTATTAAGAGTTCATAAATTAATGTATGTAGTTCATGTATACAATTAGGAGAGGTTCATGTATATCAGTACATGAATCTAATATTTTTTTGTCTCTAAAGAGCCACTTTGAACTTCTATAAGAATGTGTTTGTCAGTCCAGTTGAGATCGATCAGAAACTTGCTGAGACACATACAGATTTAATAAAAAAATAAATATATTTTCCCCCATATGCAGACTTTTTCGTCATCTGCTGCGCTGTTTATAACTTAAGATCTTCTATATAAGAAGATAAAAAAAATATTAATTAGATTCATGAAACGTCCATTAGATATCACTTTGTCTTGGATTTGATGATTCGATCTGGCAAATTTCATCAAAGATATGGTACGTAGGACAGGTGGCTTCTGTCTGTGAATCTATTTTGTAATTTATTCTGATTTTCAATATTAAACAAACTGAATTTTTATTTTCATTAAGAATCTCTTAATTCTTTCAGTTATAGAAGAATAAAGGCGATGTTTTAATATATTGAGCCTTAAGGCATTTAGAAACACAGGCCTTGATCAGACTATGGGTTCAAAGAGAGAGTAATGGCGGCCACCCTATCTATTTAATTATCCTTTGTCTCCTACGCCGAATCGATTGGATGAAGAATTTCTGGTTTCAAAACACATAAATCACCTGTTTTTTGTATGTGCTGTATGGAATTCTCGTTATATATATATATATATATATATGGTTATGTATGTATGTATGTATGTATGTATATTGGTTTCATCATAAAAACTACTTGTAATTATAATATAAAACCATATTCCGCGAAATCGTAAAGGACACGATATCACTGCATAAACTCATTTGTTAAACATATTTTTTTTTTTTATTGAACAAGAGTAAACATATTTGAGAATGAAGATTAAGTTCCAAGATATATGTTGAATTTTCAAGTAAGAATCTGCTGGGAATAAATCCTATTAATATAGCATGAAGATATATCTTACTTCTGTTTCTATTACATCAGTTTTAGTAGTTAATTACATGTGCACCAAAGCAGCTACCATCTAACATGACTTGAAGGAAAATTGCATGAGCGGAACTATTGACGAACGTATAAATTCAGCTACCATTCAATGGAACAAAGGCATTCATATTTATCATAACATTTTTTTTCCATCTTCAATTAGGTCTGCTGTCTGTCACATATATTATCACCAGAAAAGTTATAATCTGGGTTCTAATTTCTCATGAAAAAAATTTAATCTGCAATGTTCAAACAAATCAGAAATTACAAAAATCTGGTTGACTTTGTTGAATTTGCAGGTTTTGCATGTCAGTCTACAATCACATATTTATTGCTTTGAAGATAAAAATAACAAGAGAAAAGATAATTTTGATGGGGTCGAATTAGGTCCATGTGTATATCTCACCGTCTCAGGAGTTGCAGCTATAGTAGCAAGAGAAGAATGTTAGTTACGGGAGGTGTTGAGATTCCAACCTAGCCAGCAGCACCGCGCTACAGCTCGGAGAAACAACACTGTATTAAATGCACTTTGCCAAGTGTTAACGCTACCTACTGAGATTTCATCACTTTCTGCAGTCAGACATCATGTAGTGTATCTTAATTTTGGCTCAATCTTTTGATGCTTGAAGATGTATCAAATTTGAATCTTTAAGCAATAAACCATTTCTGCAGTCATTCAATTATACCAAATTTTCTTCTGACATCAATTTTGCTCAGATATGTGTGGATGCTGTTCAGGATATATATATATATATATATATATATATATATATATATATATATAGGTCAACTTATAATTAAACTAAGACGACCCGGTCAAGAATCATCAACTGATTTTTAGAAATAAAGAACTATATATTTTTAAAGCTGCTTCTTCTTTTTCTGCTATATATCTTGCTACCTCTTCTGACCAGACAGGAAAATAAAATAATGAAAATATTGTCAATAAAGCGCGTTAAAGTTCTGCGGCCAACTAAGAAGAAACAGTCTTGCGTCCGTCTCAAAAGACAACCTTAAACAATCTCTCAAATCCTATGTACTGATTGTATGTATGCAGATACCAAGTCCGATACGACTACGTACTTAAATAACCACTTAAATACCATTTACTGTAAGGAACTAAATATATAATCGTAATTAAATTGCAGTTGATGTACGCCCTCTCCTACGTCTTGTTTTCCTCGTGTAATACTAATTACGACCACCTGTGTGTGTGTGTGTGTTCATTCACGATCGAGAAAATATATACATTCACGAGAAAGAAAGAAAAACGACACTAGATATGAACCGAACGATTGTACCTCCACATATTTTGGTCATCCAGGGCTTGGAGGTTTTTCTTTTATTATTATTAAAGTTGATGTTCGGATAGAGATTTTAACTAATTCTAAAATTAATAATAATATAATTCTTTAATAATTTTAAAATTTATAAAACTGGTTTGGTAACAAAATTCCTCGATTTGTAGAAACACACTTCTTTCTCTGTCTCTCTCCCTCTTCCTGTGAGCATCGAAAAGCATTATATATAATCTCATGAACTAACATTTTTATTTTCTTTTACAAGTGGGGTAATATTTTTTGGGCTTCAAGATGCACACCACTCCTCTGCAATTTAAGATCGGTGAGGACTGAAGTGATTCATATATACCATACTAGTCCTCAATGAGTTTTGCTTATTTTTTTGGGTAAGAAGATGTCTTGGATTTAGTGACACAGAAGAGTTAGATATTCACAACCATCCAAATAATCGGGTTCAGATATTCACTCTTCATAACTAATATACTGTTTATTTTAATATTTTAAAAGTGTTATGTTTTTAAATAGCTTTTTTTTATTTTAAATTATTTCTTTCTTTCTTTCTTTATTTTTTTGATGTATTATATTAAAAATATTTTCTTACAAAATTATTTTAATATATTTTTAAATAAAAATTATTTTAAAAAACAATTGTTACAAACTTCTATGCAAATTCTATTATTTTCAACTCCAAAACTTGCTGTTATCAATAGTACTTTTCAATGCGCGCTGAGTGCTAATACTCCACGAGCCAACTACCAACCTAAGACTAGCTATGTGGTGGCGGCACCATATTTATATGACTACAGCAATTAATGGCTTTTATAAAATAATTTTCCTGGCTAAAAAGCTCAATTTCGTGGATAAAACTAATGCTAGAGAAAATATATTATTTATGTAATAACCAGACGACTAGCCCTTTCATTTCGGTTTTTATGAAATGCTTTAGGCCCAACGCCTAGCACTCAATAGATTGCTCCCCCTCTTCATTGTTGTCCTCTTCTCTAAAGCCCAAAGCTCCCACGGTGATCCTAATTTCAGTTCAGTTCTCAGGCCCTATGGCCACTCTTCTTTTGTATTGAATATAGTTGCTCAAATATTGTTTGTACTTTGTATCATGATATAGAAGTCAACTTCGACGGTAAATTGGAGTTGAAATTTTGATAAGGTTATAAGATACATCACAGCTTTGTCTTGGTCTTAGTTTGGTTTGACCTTTTGGTGTCACATGCCTAGAACGTTTCCTTCTCAGATTGCTGAACTCTGAAGGAAATGAAATTAAAATAAATAAGAAATGATTAAAATGAAGAAGAGGAGGAGAAAAGGCCAAAGAAGAGTAATGTTCTGTCTTCTTTGGTTAACCCACGAGCAGTTCAACTTTGATGCACCCAGACCACGAGGTCACGCTCGGGCAGGATGGTTCGAGCTGGAAACATAGCCGATGGAAGCAAAGATCAGGTTGAAGCCAGGTAACCCTGGGATTGAACCTGGATTCACCGGGGTAAGACCCATGTCAACGGACCCTGGAGGTCTATTAAGGACCTAGTTAAGTAGGGTGACTTAGGGATCACCCTCTTGCTGGAGGAACCATGAGCACGCCGGGGTCGATAGGAAAAACAACCCGATTGTATGCCAATTTTCTAAAAATTATCTTGTGGTTATCTCAAGAAATGAAAACAAAATAAAACCCTAAATTAGAAGATAAAAACAGAAATATATAGAGGCTCCAAAATTCTTTTTGGGTTATTGCAGATATAGTGGATGTGGATCTTGGTTTTTTATAATTGCTTATTTGGAATTATTTTATCAAGGTTTTCTTACTTGTATACCAAAAAATGTTAATTTTTTTTATATATAAATGAAAAAAAGAATGACAGAGAATACAGAGAGAATGGTGCTTTTATATATATATATAAAATTCATTCTATTTGTTTGTAGGAAAAACAATATATGAAAATGATTTTTTTATGATATCAAAAAACATCATGAAAATAAATTGAAAAACATTTTATTGTGTTGATTTACAACAGATAATAACAACTTTGATTTTCCTTTTGTAATAGAACTTGCGTGTTTGAGGATCTGGGTCTTGAATCCCCATAGGCAAGCTGTTTTCACAATCTTTAAGGTTGAAAAAACTATTCCCCTTATCTTCCCTACTATCTTCTTCTTCTGTTTTTTTTTTTTGATAATCCGAAGTATTTGGGTCATTTTATGCACTGACTAATCTCTGGATCTATTAAATATTCTAGGTAAAATATCGTGGAGGTAACAGACTTATGCACATCATGATTAATCTCTAGATTTATTAAATATTTTGCAAGTCTAATAAACAGGTAAAATATTGTGGAGATGACAGACATATATACTGAGACTTGAACCTAGAATACATAAATAGAAAAACTCTACTGAGACTATTGAGCTATAAGCCTTAACGCGGAAGGTTACTATCTTGATTGTTTCTTAATAGCTTCTTCAAAAATCAAAAAATATCTTAAAAGAAACAGGAAAATGATTTTTTTTTTGACGTAACAATAAATACTAACACCGAGTGAAATTGGGTTGAATGGACTACTTAACATTGAAGAATTGAAGGTTCGAGTGAATAAAATATTTTTTAATGCCAGGGGCTTTAATTTAGCAATTTCGATAAATAAAGGCAGATCGATGGATTTGGCAAGGTCCCGTCACTGCTAATTTATCAACTGCCTTGTATAAATGCCCAGATACCGTCCAAACCTGTTCGGTGGAAAATGGAGCATTCATTTTCTTTTCCTTTTCTTTTCTTTTTTCCTTCAAGTAATTTGAAAAGGTCGTGTCATGACTTCTTTGTTAGAATCTGAGTTACACAATTTTCCTTTGTTTAGAAAAACAAAAATAAGTTATTATCGGATTAACTTACGTATTAAGCGAAATTAATTCTCAGTCTGAATAATTTTAAGAATATACATTATTTACACAAATCCCATGTATTCTAATAAATTCTCTTTATAACTAATCTCGAATTTTAAATTTAAAAATGACAAGAGAAAAATTGTAATATTTAATTAAAATTAGCATATTACGTCATATAGTACACCCAACCTTTTACTCGGGTGTGAAAGGGGACTAATGGGTTCCAAATGTATCAAATAGTATTTCTGCCGATGAATAAAGTAGCCGACAGCAAATTTTAAGATATTTTAATTAGTTAGGTTTTGAGTTTAACTTATTAATTTTTAAATTTATTTTTTAATAATTATAAGTTTGAGTTACTTTAAAACTATTAAAAAATTATATAATTCTTAACTATAACGCCTATAAAATTAATTGATGATGTCCAAACTCTCATATTAGTAACAAAGAAAGAACATGTTTGATGTTGTCCAAACTCTCATATTAATAACAAAGACAGAAAATGTTTGGTGTGGTAAATACCAGGATAAGATGGTAGACATGTTGAATACGCGGATATCCATGAAAAGAAACCATTTTAAAACGGCGACACAGCCAATGGCCGTCCAGCATACCACCAAACACAGAACCTGTTGTAAGCACGTCCAGATCTTTGAAAGAATTAGAAAGGTCCAACAGCATAAACCCTATTGACCCACAAAAAAAAAATCAATTAAATTAGCTGTATATCGATTACAATGCTTCATCTACATCACCGAAATCTCCATGTATAAACTCTCTTTTGGTAGTGGATCCCACAACTGTACAAGGAAGGAGAGGTCCCTGTATGATTCATTATAACATCACCCTAAAGAAGAAAGGCATAGCTACTTGATGTTTATGTGTCTTTTTTTCTTTTTTCCTTTAATTTGTTCAATGTATATAGCCGGGGATCTTATCAAAGGAGACAGGACAGATCACCTCGAGGATATGTACTGTAAATTCCCCAAGTATTATTAAAACTAACGAGTAGTTTTCGATGATTTTGATTGATAAAGATTTTAAACCTTAAAGCGAGATTAACAATGGATTAGATGTTTTACCTCTTGTTAATTATGTAGTATAACCTTAATTTGGGGGAAAAATCACCCTATTACATATGTCATACCGTCATGAATACAAGAATCTCCAGAATTCAAAGAAATAAAAATAATAAAGTCATCATTTAATAATTAAAAAAATTAAAATTTTAAATAGACTCTAGTAATGTTCAAGAAATATCAATGTTGCCCTTACAAAAAAATTATGTTTACTGTGTATTGTTTTTTTAATTTATTATGCACATGTTATTAAATTTTTAAAATTATTTATAAGTTTATTCATGATTTATTTTAATTAAAAAATAACGATGATTTTTAAAAATAAGAGACTCATGATAAATAAAACTTTTAATATTAATCTCTAAAATAAGTGATTTCATTGATTTAGAAGAAAAATTGATGTTAATCCTTGGAAAATTAATGATTTCTTTGATTTAAAAAAAATTATGATGATAGTTCAAAAAATAAGAGATTTTATCTGTTGAAGAAAATTTTTTATGTTAAACCTTAAAAATAAGAGATTTCATCTCTTCATGAAAATTTTAATGATTCTTGAAAGGAGGTAATTTATCAATTTAAAAAATTCCAACATTAATCATTAAAAATAAATGATTTCATTGATTTTTTTATAAACAGAAAATCTTGATTATTTTTTAAAAGGATTTTTTTATGAAAAATAAGGAGGTAATTTATCAATTTAAAAAATTCAAGCATTAATCATTAAAAATAAATTATTTCATTGATTTTTTTAGAAACAGAAAATCTTGATTATTTTTTATAAGGATTTTTTATGAAAAAATTCGGAATATCAGTGTTTGCTAAGGGGGTTTAGAATTTTGATTACTGCATGCGCTTCAACTCTTTTGTTCCTCACTGCTCAAGCTAGGACCCCATACAAAATCTGTTGAGAAAAAAATAAAACTCCTAGAAATGTAACTTGAGGTGTAATTATGAGAATAATATCTCATTAATGCTAGGTACATTTGACATTTTTTACAAATAAATCATGATACAGAATATTTAAACAAATTGACCTGATAATTAATCATCACATATTTAATCAATAATGTAATTTATTCTGAGATCTATACTTGTCATTTGGCAATAAGTTTGTAAGAAAACTTTATATGATATACTTATACATGATAACATTTTCCCTTTTTAGAACATTCTCTTACTAAATGAACATGCTTTTTTTATTAAAAAAAAA
>NW_011499924.1:412326-461055 GCF_000495115.2 Populus euphratica | reverse complement strand
CCCCCCTGTCCTTTCCAGCCTGGCGACAACAATAATAATTCGAGTGATAAACACGACCACCTCATACATTCACACACAAAAACACAAAGAAAATGATAATCACAAAAGCTAAAACAAGACAGTGCTTCTCGTTGTGACTGTTTTTATTGTGATCCAATTCATAATATTCCACATCCAACGCCACCCCCCAACCTTTCCTCTTACACAACAGCAACGCAACTTGGTTCCGCGAATCTCTCTCTCTCTAAACTAAACGAAACTAAACAGTGTTGGTGTGCTTGTAATAAAATAAAATCCAATGCAACACACAACAACATTTCCTTTCCTGGTTTTTTCCTCAGCTTTGGACAGTTCACCCTTATTTCTCCACCTCTCTAAAATCTTATCTAAAAGCCCCTCCTCCTCCTAAATAAACCACACCTAACTCATTAGCTACCCCTACTAGCTGGCCTAATAGCTACCTCAGCCAACCTGCCAAAATGGCCGGCGGAGGGGAAAGCCTGGTCCCGTCCGTCATCCTTCTCGACCTTGTCCGCCAGATTTGTGTTGTGGGGACACCCGGTGCCGGCGATAAGAATAATAACAACAATGTTTTCAGAAAGGATTGCATGGATCTGGTGCGCAGGGTTTCTCTGTTGACACATTTTCTTGAAGAGATAAGTGGGCAATTAGGGAGTTTGAATGCGTTGGGTTCTTGTTCGACTTCGTCCAAGGAAATTAATTGGTCGTCGGATCTGGTTGCTGCTCTCCAGTCTGCTAAGAATCTCTTATCGCTTGCTGGGATTTTTCAATCCACTAATGATTCTGTATGCTTTCTTTTCTTTTCTTTTATTCTTGCTGCATTTTTTCGTAATTATTTTGGGAACTTGAAAGAAATTAGATAGGCTGGCCTAGAATGTTTGTTGGACATTTTCATCTTATGCCTGAACATTTTCCATTATGGTTGATCTTTTGGTTTTTGTCTTTTGAACCTAGTAGTGATCGAATCAAACAATGTTTTTAAATCAATTATTTGGGTAATTACCAGGGATAACAAATAATTACTAGGGATAACAAATAATTACCACACAATTTTGTACGGATGTATTTGAATATGATAGCAAAATCTTCCTTTTATGTAATTATGTTACTACTAAATTTTTATGATCTTCCTCTAAATGAATACGAGGAAGGCGGAGAATTGGTGATTGTTGCATGTGCTGATTCTTTGTCATGATGAAAACCAGTGTTTCAGGTGTTGATGATTGACACTGCAAGATTTCGGGCTTGGAAAATTTTTTTTGTTTGCCAAAATTATTTTGTGTTCATGCACATTCTCTTGAAAATGTGGTGAGGTACTTCTTCTGAAGTATTTTATATCTTGATCTAATTAAGGATAGTGCTGCCAAGAAAATTGCGACCCTCTTTCACAGCGTGACATGGAAACTGGAGAAGTCTTTGGCTAACATACCATACGATCAATTTGACATATCAGAGGAAGTGCAAGAACAGGTATGGGTCGATAAATGTGTGGTTTTCTCCTTTCTATTCTACTGGCCGAGCTTGGCTTTATCTATTGTTGCTCTTCCAGGTTGAATTGGTGAGGGCACAGTTGCGGAGAGCCACAGAAAGATATGGGTCAAAGAACTCAAGGGAGATTTCTTTTGCATTTGCCCAGCCGATTGAAAAGGATGTTGATCAATCACCAATGGGCAACAGGTTAACTAGAAGTCGGCATATTGAGAATAGTGGTGGTGTCAGTCATAAAGTTGCAGAAAACATTCAGACTGCAGTTTCAGGAAGTAATGGCTCAAAAGATCACTCTGCATATCAGGCGGTCAGTGAATTGAATGTTGTTGATGGAGGCGAGAAAGATTCTTTGGGTAACAAGAGTGGTGAAGACTTAAAGAAGCATGATACACTTAAAATCCCTGATGATTTTCTGTGCCCCATATCTCTTGAACTAATGAGGGATCCTGTTATTGTAGCTACAGGACAGGTGTAGTTGGCGATCTCAAATACCATAATTTCTATATTTCTTTAGCAAATATTGCATATAAATATCAAAAACTAACCTACCCTTTTATCCTTGTCTTCTGATTTTATCTCTTTTAATTCCGCAGACATATGAAAGGTCTTACATACAGAGATGGATAGATACCGGCAACTCAACATGTCCAAAAACACAGCAGAAGCTCGAACATTTGACATTGACCCCAAACTATGTTCTAAGAAGTTTAATAACTCAGTGGTGTGCAGAGCACAAGGTTGAGCAACCAACAGGGTTAGCAAATGGGAGGATAAAAAAAAGTGATGGATCGTTCCATGATGTTAGTGGGGACATTGCACCCATCCAGGCAATTGTCCGCAAGCTCTCAAGCCGATTGATTGAGGAGCGTAGAGCTGCAGTCTCTGAAGTCCGATCATTGTCCAAAAGAAGCACAGATAACAGAATACTGATAGCAGAAGCAGGAGCCATACCTGTTCTTGTCAACCTTTTAGCATCTGAAGATACGTCGATACAAGAAAATGCTGTTACTTCCATCCTTAACCTTTCTATATATGAAAATAACAAGGCACTGATAATGCTTGCTGGTGCGGTTCCTTCAATTGTCCAAGTTCTCAGAGCTGGGAGTGTGGAAGCAAGAGAGAACGCTGCAGCAACCCTTTTCAGCTTGTCACTTGCAGATGAGAACAAAATAATAATTGGTGCATCAGGAGCAATACCAGCTTTGGTGGAATTGCTTGAAAATGGAAGCACTAGAGGAAAGAAAGATGCTGCAACAGCCTTGTTCAATCTTTGCATTTATCAAGGGAATAAGGGCAGGGCTGTAAGGGCAGGGATCATCACAGCCTTATTAAAGATGCTTACAGACTCCAGAAACTGTATGGTTGACGAGGCATTGACTATTCTGTCAGTTCTAGCTAGCAACCAAGAAGCAAAGGTTGCTATAGTAAAAGCCAGCACTATACCTGTTCTGATAGATTTGTTGAGGACAGGACTGCCCCGCAACAAAGAGAATGCAGCAGCCATTTTGCTCTCCTTGTGCAAGAGAGATCCTGAGAATCTTGCCTGTATAAGTAGACTTGGTGCTGTCATACCTTTGACGGAGCTTGCTAAAAATGGTACAGAGAGGGCGAAGCGAAAGGCTACTTCAATGTTGGAACATCTTCGGAGGCTACAACAGAACTAACAGAGGTAGTTAACTGTATGGAGACGCATTTTTTATTTTTTTTATTTTTTATTTCTTAACCTTGTTCCCCTATTATTTTACAATGATTGCCGCACAATTTCATCATAGTGTGAAAACTGAGGATACGAGCATGAGATACAAAGCCATTCTCATTGCTCTCTGTGTATTGTTTCCTTTTTTATGTGTGTAAAAAAAAACAATTGATCGTGTTTTGTCATGGAAATTTTTACATTGCTTTCCTGTTTGATCTTTTAGCATGGGTCTGAACTGAAGCTTATGTTCATGCGCGATGTTTTTCATATTGCCAATGTCAAAAATAAACTGCCAATTTCGATTGTTTATTGCAAGCTTGGCAACTCTGTTCTGGGTGGTTCTTTGTTTTTTTTTTATATATATATATATATATATAATTTGAATGACATATTTTGGTTTCTGTCCTTTCTGGCTTTTATATAAATATATATAATTCAAAATATTAATTTAACATATATAATTTAAATTTAAATTCAAAGATAAACTAACTTTAAATTATTCAATTAAAAAATTATTCAATTAAAAAAAAAAGGGAATTGAATTGATATAATTTGATATCTTGGATGACTAATAACAATATAAACAATATAACTTAACTTAAAAAATTTTAAAGCGATATATTTGTTTAAACAATATTGAAACATGATATATTGGAGCGATATGGATAAACTTGAATTAATTATTTAAATCTGCGATCTAAATTATAAAATCATAATAACTTTAAATAAAAAGTTAAAAAAATTATAAAGTTTACCTCCTAATAAATTTATTGATAAATGATAAAATTAAAAAAAAATACAATATAAAAAAAAAGACATAATAAAATGATTGAAGTATCCTCGGGTTAACTTGTGGAATTCATAACTCGAATTATGAGAGTAAGATAATTTTATAAAAACAAACCGAAACAAATGACAAGGTTTAAAATATTTAAGATGTTGAATGATGAAATTGTAAAATAAAAATTAATTTAAAAAAATCGAGTTAACTGAGTTAATTTATCAAACTTGTGATATAGATTATAAGATAGAGATAAACATAAAAAAAAATCATAATAAATTATAAAGTTAAAAGCCAATAAATCAAGTGCTAAAAATTAAAATTAAAAAAATATATAAATTTTAAAAAAATTCTATTTGGTCAGAACTCTCCGGGGCAGAATTTCAATAAGTCAAGATTCTAAATGAGATTAACTTTTTTTCCAGTTTATTCTATTTTTCTGAACTACATCGAAATATATCTATCTTTCGAAATGAAATGAAAATGAACAAAATTGACAACATTAGTCTATTATTTATCCTGGTCGCATCACTAGTAGTAGTAGTTGTTAGGTATTGCATGCAGGGGGTAAAGACTAAATTTGGCAACGATTTTGAAGAAGCAATGTCTAATGAGTCAAAATAATTTTTGGCCCATACTGCCTCTTTTGCATTACAAGTGATGCCTTGGACACAGCAGGAGGATTAATCTTTGCATTTGTAAGGATAAATGTAAACGTTTTCTTTTATTTTCAGCAATTGATATGGGTTTATAGGCTGTGTTAAAAAAAGGGAATGCCTATAACTGTACCAATGGACTGCCCTGATTGCATTATTTCTGGGGTTTAGATCACAAGAACACAGGGGAAAATGGAAAAGAACCAGTTTTACCATGCATGTTATATGCTTTCAAGACTCTGAAACTACTTTCCAAGGTCCTCGTCAGGAACCCCATTTGCAACACTGTGAGCTCCATCGCGAATGGAAAGTTCTTGTCAGTTTATGAGTTCCTCGAGCAGAATAGGTCGTGAATTGTTTCGATTTGAGTTCCTTTACTGTTTTTCAGTTTGATTGAGTTAGTGTCGGTTATTATATATGAAACTAAAATACATGTGTCTTTCACTCTGCATGATCTCATGATCCATATTATGTAAAACTTTTTATTTTTTCAATTTATTCTTCAAGTATTTTTTTTTCCAATGATGCAGTTTTAGTTTTAATTAAAGATCAATTGAATTTGATTTTTTATAAAATAGTAAAAAAAAAAGACTTCAATAAAAAAACATCAAATATGAATGACATGTTCTAACTTTTTAAAAAATACATTCTAGTCCTTAAATTTAAAAAATAATATAAATTATATAATTTCACTACCTTAATATTTTTCAAGTTCAAGTTCATTTTTGTTAATTTTTAGTTCTTTTTATTAAAAAAAGACTTGAATAAAAGAAATATTGTAATAAACAAAATTTAACAAACTTTACTAAATAAATGCCTCATTTTATAAGATTACATATCTTGATTTACACATGTTTTTTAAAATTTCAAGTTCAATTTTTAGGTATTGTAATAATTATTTATTTATTCATTAGCACATATAGTTCTTAGTTAATTTAATTATATATATATATATAATTTGCACCTAAGTTTTTTGACAAATGATCAACAAATTAACGTAATAAATAGCTGAAACTTCTCCATTTATGATTAAAAAATGTAATAAAAATAATATTAAATTTAAATAAAAAGGAGACTGATAATTACATTTTAAACTTCTTAAAAAAGAAATTAAAAGATTATTGAACCCAAACAAAAACAAAAACAAAAACAAATCATCCAAAAAATTAAACAAAAACACCCTGTAATATTACAGGTAAAACTCTCATCAATTTATATCGTCTACAACTTTGACCCAGGTGGGAGAAAAGCAAGCGAGGGCATCAGAAAACGAGCCAAAAAGGTTTATGGTGCAGGTGCTGCCAGAAACAGGTGATAGATGACCATGAAATTCCTGGTGAGCTAGAAAGGTGAAGTATATGGTTCGATTTGTGTTGTTGACCGAAGAAAATAGGACCACGATCATGCAATGGTTGCTGTTTGAGATAAGTATGATGCTAACGTTTATGTCTCTGTTTTATCTATTTATTTCTTGTTGTCGAGCAAGGTGCGGATGCGTACTACTCAATGACTCTAGCTATCGTCTTCGTTTTCCATGTCTCTTCAACAACCATTTTTGTCATTTTTGCAAGATTCTCAGCTCGTGTTCACACTTAGTGTCTCGAGTAATTCTAGCTATTTCCTTTTCTTTTCTTAATTTCTTTGCTACTTGAGAACTAATTATACTAGTATTTTTCTTTTTTCTTTTTTTATTTTTCTCATAAAATACAAATATTTATTTTCCTGGTTAAAAAGTAGCCAATGAAACGGTATCTAGTCCATCTAATTATAGTGAAATGTGTTATATTACAATTCATATGCCTTTTAAATATAAAGATATTTTATGTATCACTTCACAACTTGAATTAAGATTTTTTTTATATAGGATTAAATTAAGTTAGGTCAATCAAAGAATCACAGATTCAAATCCTGTTATTCTTATTTTTTTTTATATAAAATTAAGATTTTCAGCAAAAATAAGTGGTATGTTTGTGTAGATTTTAAATCTTTATGGTATAATTTAGATAATACATAACACAATTCTTAACTGGAACAAAGTGATTTTATAAAATTTTTAGTGATTTAAATATAAAATTCTTTTCAAATCCTAGAATTTTAGAAATGAAAAATAATCTGAGAGATGAAAAAAGACTTATGGCTATAATAAATATTTAATTTTTTAATAATTATGAGTTTGAATTCCTTCAAAGTTATTAAAAACTTATATAATTATTAATTTTGGAATTTATAAAATTAATGAAAATATATACAAACTGATACAAAAGCTTTCATTAGTAATAAAAAAAAAATTTAATCCCCTAATCACTTTAAGGTTGGTTTGCCTAGAAACTTCATCCATACGGTATAGTATGGCAAAGAATATGGATGCAACCTGAAGCCCAGTCAAAACAAAACAACTGGTGTTAAAATTAAAGCCAGGTATATTTTGTCGGCGTTCATTTACGACAAGATGGGATGACTGTAGATTATTAAGCGTAAAATTTACCAGTTTAACGAGGACATGTTCAGAAGAAGGAACTTTGTTGAAGATACCCCTGAAAGAAATAGCCACGTCCAAGTTGATGAGCCGACAATCAATTTGGACTTGGCCCACGATTCACATTCAAGTTGCTTTAAATATAGTTATCTTACCTATTAAACGTGTTAATTAATTAAATTTGGTAAACAAAATTTTATGCATGCTAACTTTTTTTTTTAGATTAGCTTGGAAGACCAAAAATAAAAGAAAAGAAAGAGAGTTATGGTCTCCCTAAAAAATTATTTATCATCCAAAAAATTAGAAGAACTCGGCCATGATAAATTAGTGTATTCTTACCGAGTCAATTTTCACACGAATGGTGTTGAAACTCAACGAAAAGAATTGAAACAGCGCCGTGATTAACGTTAATTAATATTCGTTTCAAAGAACAAAACAAGAGTTTGATTATGTAATCGTGCTTATTTTTATCCACCCATCACGGGTATTTTGGAGGTTACTAGCTAGCTATCCAGCAATACATTTTCCATGGCACCTAAGCTGATATATATATATAAGCTGAAAAAAAAAAAAAAACCGTTTAGTTGGTATTTGGATAGAAAGCGAGACTAGACGCACTTTTCTCCATTTGTCAAACTTCGGCCTCTTTCAATTTAAAACCTTGCCTTCTTCATTGACTATAATATTAACAGCTACCCAAAAATCCATGCGTCCTTATCTCACACCCACCATACAGGCGCCCCTTTGTCAGCTTTATAATTCCTACTAATATAAAGTATACACTAAAGAGCATTGATCTCCTTGATTAAGGGGTTCATTTGTTCATTGTGTGTTCAAATTTAAGAGAGAAATTAAGTATGGGCAACAGTTTGGGATGGAAAAAGACTGCAAAAGTCATGAAGATAAGTGGTGAGACATTCAAGTTCAAGACACCAGTGAAGGCTGGGGAGGTAGTTAAGGACTATCCAGGGCATGTTTTGCTAGAATCAGAGGCCGTTAAGCATTATGGCATTAGGGCAAAGCCATTGGAAGCACACCAAGACTTGGTGCCAAAAAGGCTTTACTTCCTAGTAGAGCTACCAAATACTCCAACTGAGAAAGTTCCAAGAAGAGTTCGTTCAGGGATTACCATGAGTGCTGAAGACAGGCTCGAAAGCCTGATGCACTCTAGGAGATCAACATCTGATCTCTCGATAATGAAGCCTGCTAGCATTGCGGCCGAGGAGGCAAAAAGTGGTGCAATGAGGGTGAAGATGAGATTACCGAAGGCAGAAGTGGAGAGGTTGATGCAAGAAAGTAAAGATGAGACTGAGGCAGCTGCTAAGATTGTGGATCTCTGCATGGCAAACACTGCAGGTGGCAGCAATAATAGCTCTCGTGAGATTGCACAAAATGGTCAAGAGAGTGCGTTGTTGCAGCAACAAGTTCATTGGAAGAGTGGCCATGGGAGAGTCAGCAGCCAAGGTATCATCAAGGCACGTGAGGTATGTTCCTCTCGACATTAATCTTGATTTTGTGGCATGGTGTTTGTCTTTAACCCTCTCGACATTAGTTTTTTTTTTTTATATACACATATTTTTACGAACTCGAGGTCTCGATTAGAAGTTTTTTTTTTTTTTTTTTTTGGGGGGGGGGGGGATTTGACATTTTTTTGTTTCATGTCATGAGGTTTGATTACTTGCAAATGCTAACTCTTTCGAGCAACGGACCCAGTATAGATATAATAATAATAATAATAATTAAGTGGACGGGGGACTTTCCTGAGGTCGGTTAGCAGAATCTTTCAAGTTCTTAATTAAGGATCTAGCTAATTAATATTAACTTTTAATTGAAAGTTTGTGGCTTCATGTTGTTTGTGACTACATGTTGCGAGCCGGTTCTATTCATGTATTTTCAACCAAAATTTGACTTTCGTTCCGAACATTTTTTTTCCCTGTGAAACTACGCAATAAAATAGTGTACATGCTATAGACTTCTTAATTTGGGTAGAGAAGTTTGAGTTAAAATTAGAAAAGATCATTGGAGCGCAATATGATCGAGGTAGGCTTATTTTCTTGAGGTTTGGACTGAAACTTGTTGCTCCTATGATAACAATTCTGCTAATTCGACATTTTTCGGCTAGGGAATTAGATTAATAATTAAATGAGCTTGCTATAATTGACAATACATCTCAAGTATCACAGTGTTAAGCAGGTGTATAAATCAAGACAATATGTATTTCTTCGCTCAACATATGAGTTTCATGTTTGGGCTTGAGACCATGTGTTTTGTCTGGATCTTCAACGATCGACTCTTAATTTGTGGGCAATATGAACTTTAAGGACCTTAGTTCCACATGGCTTGTGTGTGCGTGTAGGTCGTAACGCCTTTTTTCTTAAGCAAACAAGCCAACGTTTCCAAGGACTTGGCTTCCTTACAATCAGCCTGATCTAGCAATGCAACAATGTTAAGTTTCAAGCAGTTAAAAACCTTTCCGGTTTTTAATAGAGGACATAACCTGCACAGTTTTTTATCTCTTAGAAAGAAAAACTATTTAATTATTACTTTATATATTACCTTTTCTTTCTTCTTCTACTTAATATTTCCATAATCCATTTTATTATTTTTTGAGGTTTTCATGACGATAGATGATGGTAAGGGCATAAAAAATACTGGGGTTGCACCTTTTAGCCTGACTCACATATAAAGAAAGTGCTTTTTTTTTTTTAATTTTAAATTGTTTTTTATTTGAAAAGGTTTTAAATTGATAATTTTTTAGATGTGTTTTAATAGGTTTGATATGTTAACATTAAAAATTAAAAAAAATCAAAAAATATTATTTTAATTTATTTTTAATTAAAAAAATACATTAAAACAGAGAGCCTCGGATTCCAGCTTTTTAAAGAATAAATAACTGCCAATATTTCACAAAATATGTTCGGTCAATTTTGACACCTCGTTTACCAACTCTAATTAATGGTCCAAAATTGCCGTGCCTAGTCAAAGACATTTTCGTTCATGGGAGAAAAGTTGGGTCTCGAACTGGTTTCCTGCATACAATATTGTTAGTATAATATAAATTGGTAGCGGTTTTTTAAAGAAAGTTGTTTAATGTATACTGACCACATATTGCTTTTTCTGTATATTTGAGAGAGAAATTAACCTAGCCATGTAAAACGACAGGCCTCTATTAATATAATAATATCACGGACTAAGAATTTTAAATTCCAAAGGCTAGCCTGTTGTTAATGGCGCCATGCATTACTTCTTAGTATTGTATATCACAGTCTCTCCAAACAAAATTCATATTGACTTGATTATCAAATGCAACTGGTCATTCTTTAATTTCTCCTTTTGGAACTTGTGAATATATACGTGCAGGCACGTTTGTGTATATATATATATATAAAAGAAGCCACAGATATTTGCATCTTCACTGAAAACAGTCTAAATATGTGAACCGTGAATCGATTAATATGCATGTTCTTTATTTATTTATTTATTTATTAATTTATTCAATGTTTTACAGAAGCGAGTGAGTTTCCTGCCAGTCAATGAAGGAGAGACGCAAATAGCTGTGGCTTCTTATTAGCAAATGATCCAAATATATATATATATAGTGGTCGTGAAGCAAAAGCAGTTTTATCTATACAGATTAATTATGAAGGTGGTCGAGAGAACATAACCTAGCTAATCGCATTTCCTCTACTTCAGCCCCTGCAGATTCTCACGGACCTCGTTCTTGTTTTTGTACATAGAACCAAGGAGCTTTGAGGTCTTGAGGATGTGCTTAGAGTACTGAGAGATGTAACCTTTGCCTGTAAATTATTTTACGAAAAATTCTGCAATGACTCCACGGTATATATACGTATATATAGCTTGAGTTTAATTTTTTTTTTTCTTAATTAAAATTACAAACTTATATTTTATAATTTTTGCAAACGATCACTTTTATTAGCAATAGAAATCATTCAGCAAGGTAAGTATAAAACAATACAAAAATGAAATTAATAAAATATATATCGTGAGAAAAATATTTTCTTTTTCAGTTTTAACTAGTGTTTATGCATATATCCTCGCATCAGTTTTTGTATATAAAAATTAAGTTCTCAAAATATTTCTAGTCCTTTCAATTTATGATGGAACTAAGAGATTCATAGTAATTTTATTTTCCGTAGTTTAATTTAGGTTTAATTCATAAGTGATGACCAATGTTAAACATTTTGGACTAATCCCTCAAAATATCAGGCACAGATTGAAATTACGTTTCAAAAAGCATTTTATAAAAATTTGGTTTTTTTTAATATTTTTAGATTATTTTGATATGTTGATATTAAAAATAAAAAAAATATTATTTAATACATTTTCAATCAAAAAACACTTTAAAAAATAACAACTACTGCACTTTTAAAAAACCTCTTTAATATATATATATGGAATCAAATAATTAATTTAAAAAAATCCAAAAATATATTTTATTTTTTAAAAGAAAATAAATATTTTTCAGTGCAAATAAGTTAATATAAATCTAATATCTTCACGTTTTGGGTAAACCGAATGACTGTTTAGAAGAAAGGAAAATAACAAGTAAAATTACAATAATGTTCATATTTTTTGAACTCTCATCTAAAATTCTAAAATAACCAAATACTCATTTTTTTTCTTTTAAATTATCAAAATATAAAGAACAAAAATACTCACAAATAAATATTACCTAAATTTTTATATAAACCAAACATACAAGTTTTTTTTTTTTAAATTATTTAAACCCACAATTTAAGACAAAAACAACATTCAACTTGAGAAGAATTAAATTTAACACTTTGAGGTGAACACTGAAAAACTCATTTTGAGGACTTTCTGCACCCCATCTTAGTTTGAAGGCTTGTAAAGCTTCCCTTTCAATAAACAGTCCACCAACAACTGCAATGTTTCCCTAAATGTCAGGTAGAGATCATATCATGCTATTACCTAACACATGGACATTAAAAATCATATCACTTCTCATGTCTTAAAGATATTGGAAACATTTTCTTTCTAACATAAGAGAGAATCTGAATAAGAGAATGTCTAAATTGATTTTGACTTTTACCGACAAGGATATCAAGTTTACCAGCTATTCTTGCCATCAAAGGAAAAGGATCATAGTACAAAGTATATTTGAGGTTTCTTCTTCGAGGTGACAATTGCACATGTATAAAAAGATGTACAAAGACCTCTCTACAAGGAATTTCTATTCCCTCGTATACAAGATTTCACCCAAAAAAACAAAAGGAAAAAACATTGCTGGGACTGGATTGCATCCTTCCCCCTCATCTCTCTAACTATAATCCTATTGCCTTATTAATGAACAAATGATTATGAATGAAAAGAATGCAATGATTCAGTTCATGAAGACCATTGATCAGGAACTGTGAGAAAGTATGAAGTCATTGCTTTTCGGAATCTTTTCTTGTATTGTTTTGGAGAAACAATTGTTGGGGAAGCATTTTTTGGACCGCCGAGGATTCCAGATGCCTTGACCCACGTCTCCAAATGCTTGTCCCATGTGTACTGTCTCATGAAATCAATGATACCTAAAACCAGCTCCTTCCGCTCATCATCCACTCCAACGAGCAAAGAGTAGTCCATAACATCAACAGACTGGAAAAGCACAGCGAAATGGGAAAAACAATTATAAGAAAGATATCGATGGAATGCCCAAAAAAGTTAATCATTTCCTAGCTCAAGCAAGATAATAAATTAGAGAGAGAAAATGGTTGGCAGGGTTCTCAAAACAAAAGAAGAGGAAAAAAGAACGAAAGTATCTAAACAGCGAAACTGAAAATAACTTTTAGGTTTCCAACTTTTCAAGTGATGCAGCCATGACTTCATAACGGCAAACATCATTCTGTTTTCAAGCCAATCATGACTTATTTCAGTTTTGTCAATTAAAAGCGAGACTTTGGAAACCTTTTAATGCAAATTTCTAGCTAGAAAAGTACAAGGTTCCAAGTGCTTAATATTAAATATCACCAAAAGAAAACCATAACGCTTTTTTTAATTAACACGTTAACTGAAAACCTTGATTGCTTGAAACAAATCATGTAATTATCTAAAGAAATAAAGAACGTCTCAATTAATGAACGGAGAGGGGAAGGTGATAGTTCATGCAAACAAAAGTCCAGGTCTTTCAGGCCGCTACTGCTTTTAGATTTGAATTTCAGAAACTGAATATTCTAAGCTTGTTGCAATTACTGAAAAAATCAAAACACAACCATAAATGAGTATAAAAGACCAAATGCGAAAAAACCTTTTCATGTTTACAGTGGTAAGATGCTAAACAAAAAGCTTACCGCTAAAAATGATGTGTCATTCCATATAGCTCTCTCAAGGCTTCTCTTTGCCTTACTTCCAAGAAATATGGGATCTGTACGCAGTGTTTCCACCAGATTCATATCAAGTAAGACCTTGTTGGGCCCAGATGTGTCTGGATTATAGCGGGATCGAGAAGAGCCCTTAAGATCATAAACTCTAGCAATATTTCTGTTAAAAAAGAGGTTTTCCATCACCATTAAATCCATTTTTGTTTCCTTGCCACCTCCCAAGTGCTTTACAGTAACCTGCCACCAAACTAATCAGGTAAGAATCACCAGAAATCACATGTACTCCACCCCTACACCCAATATCCCCTACCCATGCATGTAGTACCCAGTATCCCCTACCTATGCATGTAGTATATTCTCATAAAAGCAAAGGACGAAAGTCTAACCTGATAAATACCAAGAATTTTTGCTAAGCAAGTTGGGCTCCCTGATTTGAGAGAATCAGTCAGATACTTGAAATATTCCAGTGCAAATTCCTCAAAGGACTCCAACTCGGTCTTTTTTATTTGTTTTATGATGAATCTCTCATCCAATGACTTGGCAAAGTATACATTGCTTTTCCCTCCTTGAGCACTCCACTTCTGGCAGCGACTCAGTGAACGAACAAAATCTACATCACTAGGGCAGCATTTCTTCCGAAGAGAGTCAAACTGCTTCGCAAAATAACAAGTAACAGAAAACTTCACTTTGCCTCCAGCAAAGGAAGAATCATCCCCATAAGAAATTGTCAGATGTGGAGATTTTTTTGAAACCATAAACAAGTTACCCAAGGATGATGAAGGATCTTCAGACCCATAACCTCCATAACTGATATGATCCAAGTCCACAGAACCAAAAGACTGCCAGGCTGTAAAAGAGGAAGCTGCAGAAGCTTCTTTACTCCGCTCAAATGTACTCCAGATTCCTCCATTCTCATTTGAACTATCAGTAACCCAATCCTCATATTCCTTGGAACTGAGGGCATATGAAACTACACTTGCAGGATCATTGTCATACACACCTATAACTATATCACTGCTGGTCCTCATTGGTAGCAGTAACCGAGCTCCTCCAGCCATATTAGCAGCAGAAGAGATCAAGGTGCCCGTGGAATTGGGAATTAAATTCAACTTCTGTGCTTCCAGTGGCAATGTCTGGGAATAAGTCCTCATCACTGAAACAGGATCTCTCAGCATACTCCTGTAGTCTCCAGATGCATGGAATGATCTGATAGTTGACAAATGCAATGAAGGAGGCAACCCTTTCTGAATCCTTTCTTGGACTCTCAATGCAGAATCAAAAGAATGAACTCTCAATGGTGCCATCATCCTTCTAAAAGGAGGATTATCATACAAATTTGGCTGCCTGACAGACCCAGGTTGGAATCCATCTGCCTCTGCCTGCGGTGCATGTAGAGGTTGAACTTTAATTGGAAGTTGATTGGTACCTGTCCATGCAGAATCAATTCTGTCAGAGAGATTGGATGCATGGGAAGGGATGTCATTAAAGAATGTCTTATTCACAGTTTCCCCATCTGCGTGCACTTCATCCTCTGTGTTATGATGAAGTGGCAGCAATGAATGCTCAGGTAAAAAAATTTCGAAGGAAGGACTTGTTTCTTTCTTCTCTGACTGAAAATCATTCCAAACAATCTCTTTTGATTTTGAATACCCAGAGATATTTTCTTCATGATCACGGTCAAACTTGCTATCCTTGCAAAATATATCATTTCTGAAATCTTTGAGCTCAGTATAAGACACCCCACCTTCTTTAGCCTTAATGAGAGAATTTGTTTTAAGGACAGAGTCCAGTGAAAAAAGCTTCTGATCCCAAACATGAGAACCAATTAGAAGAGCACGTCTTAAGCGATTGAGTTCTAAAATGTCAACGACAGTCTGATCTGAACTCTCCATAACAGCCAGTTGTAGCATGACCTGTTATCAAGGGGACTGATTAGAAGATTCATCACTTGAAATTTGAAAACATTATGCACAAGGATAAACAGGGTGACAACAACATTAGACGATAAATGTCAGATGATAATGCTCTAAAGATCTAAAGAACTAACACTAACTTTCCAAGGGAATGATCTAATAACTAAGCATGTGCTTACATTGTAATCATCCTTTTCCTTCAAGAGTTGATCTTTCAGCTCCATGATGTAACTCTGTAACTCATTGGTATCTGACAATTCACCTCCAAAATATTTACTTCTCTGTTCCATGCTGTCAAGCACACCAGATATCTCACCATAGAAGGTTTCCATTTTGCCCAAGAGCTGTGTAAAATAGAAAAAAGGTTCAAAATATCAGTTCCACATTAGATCAGTCCAATAAACCAATTTAAAGCAAGCCTGGATTCTTAAAAAGCACCTCAGATGCCTCTTTCCTTATCCACTCATGCTGAATGGTGCTGTTGAATTCAAGCACTGAAGGTGGCAAATGGACATTCAAAATATCAATAGGGGAGTACCGGAAGAACGCAACCATGCTCCCAAACCTGTGAGAGGAGACTTTTCCGTGATTACCAACAACACAGGAGAGAAGAACAACAACAACAGCTACAGCAGCAGCAGCAACAATAATAATAATTCCATGACTACAAAAATTTACCCATAGAATCTAAGACAGTCTCTCTGCAATGAATGACCACAGGGTGCAACACGATTGGCAGTTGCGTGGTTTGAAAAGCTCAGTTCCAAAAACTTTCCAAAAGAAAGTCCCCAGGCAGCAGCTGACATAACAACTCTATGAGTTGCTGGCGGGACTCCATCTATGTGAGCACACCTTAGGCATCGGTGCCACATCCATATCTTACCATCACGTTCTCCAGGTAGTTTTACAGAAGAAAGGGATCTAACATTGATTGTAAGATTGCCCTGCTGATGAGTGAAACACAGAACATGTGCTTCAGCTAGCTCCTTACATGACTTACAGCATGATTTCTGGTGACAGCAAACCCATTAAAATATAAGCTTCAGATATGTAACAGGTGTCATACAAGAAAGGACAAACAAAACCTATGACAAGTCACCTGATTAAACAGATCATCACGAAGATATCTTCCAAGTGGCTTATCAAAAGATCCATAGAATTTTATGCGCAGAAGCCGTGAGCGTTCGCATACAGTTCCTTTCAGCACACAACGGCTTGAAAATGATACTAATATGCTCTGGTATGTGTCAGTGGCAGAGAAGTATTCACTGGAAACTTCATCTTCATCAATCTTCTCAGGTTGTACTAACTCACGAGCCTCCAAATGTTGCCCCCCCTCTTGAGCCATCATATCTTGTAGTTCTGGTAGTGAAAGACTATTGATACCAGGAGGAGGCACAACAGAAATCTTTAGACCCTCACATTGACTTATGGAAAATGAATCCAATCTTCCCACATCCGACACTAAATCACCAAGGTATGCCATAGAGAGTTCATTTCCGGACTTACAAGTGACAGAATGTGGAGATAAGGGAGGAATGACACCAGCATCAAGGTCCCCAGTCAACGATTCTGATCCTTCATGCTCTGGTTTAACACCCAGTGATCCATCATTATCTTGAGCAGACAAAGCAACTTCAGCATGGTGAGTTATTGGAGATATAACTGAAATGGATTCATCTGCTGCTGTCCTCTCAGGAATAGCAATCAAGGGTCTAACTGTCTGCTTAGGAAGACTTGCACCCTCATCAGCAAGGAAAGAAGTCTCAAGGGACAAGTGATAGGCAGCAAAAACAGCATATTGAATAACATGCTTAACCTTCTTTAGCTCTTCACGACATGTACCCCTCAGCAGGACCTAAAATATGGACCACACAAACCTAATAAGAAATCAAAACCAAATTCTGAAACTTTTCTCTTCGCAAATCTTAAGATGACAATGTAGGGTCATAAAGCAATTATGAGAGAATTACAGTGAGACAAAATGGTGGCATGTAGCTTGTCTGCATCAGAGTAATCAACAGAAAAATGAACATAAAAGCAACTTTTTGGGTGTTTGAAGAAGTATTTTAAATATGAAGATCCAAACTTAAACTTGTAGCAAATTGCTTCAAAAGTATGATGCAACTCTCATGTGACAATGAAGCAGAATTAGTCCATGCATGACTAAACCGTTCAAAATTAACAAATCATTAACCAACATGACGAAAGCAGCATACTTCCTTTTCTCACTTATTCAATGCATCAACAGTCTACACATAGTTGACAACAAAATGCCCGGGAAGTGCAGCATTTATCCTTGAGCCCTGCAGCATAGGACAGCCGAAATATGTAGCAGACATCTTATTTTTTCTCAGTGCCATGGTCCACAAAACCCCAGTAATATGGCTTGCACCTAAATGGACAAAAGTTCAGAGAGAGAAGTTCCTATCTAGGAAACTCGTGCACTTGCTCAAGTTGACTAGGTATCAGATTCTTCCACAAGAGTATATATAAAGAAATCTTAAACCAAAAACAGGTCACATTCTCTCCCTAACTATTCTCGTTGAAGGAATCTACCAAAGATGTTAAATTATATGGAACGCACAAAGCTGAATGTTTAATAGATCGTGGACAATATTGACTTTATGCAACTGAATGCATTGCTACACAAGTTTAGAGCGCAAGCAAACACAAGCCAAAGAAACCTTCATTTCCAGAGATTGAAAAGGGGTAAAATTCAATGCACAGACCAGTAATGACAATTTGAGTTGACAAGGTGCATCTCTATGTATTTTAGAACCTAATCAAGCCAAATGCAAATTCAATGAAAACTAACAATAATTTAGGGTTTGATTACAAACCGTGCAACCTAAACGCCTTGGACACCCTTCAAAAAACATCAATGTTTTAGATGGCTTTTTGTTGAACTGATTGCTAGTCTCATGTTCTTCAAACACTCTCTCTACCCTGAATAGTTCGCAGTGTCCCAGTCGTGTGGTAGAAATATTCTCAAACGATGGAATAATATAAGCACCAGTGCACTGAGCTATACGTGCCAGTAAAGGCCTTTTCACATTAAGCACCAAGGAAATTTCCTTTCCCAATAGATATTCTTGGGCAAATGGAGATACGCTTTTCTCAACCAGAAGAACATTTGGGCGAAGAGCCTCTATTTTCGACATGATCAGCTTGAGATGATCATTTTCCTGCATCAAAGATTAATGTTTAAATCCCCATCCCAATAAATCTTGAAATCTTCTTAAAGCTAAAGAAATTTACACACGACAAATGTACCTTTTGCACTAATGTATTGAAAGATGCCAGCTGATTCACAACACTTTGATATTCAAGCGCTCCTCCTAGAAGAAGTAATCTGGGATTTTTGTATTGTGTGGTCATGCGCTTGTGCTTTATATTTTTTGTACAAACTACCCCCTTTACAAGAGTGCTGCAAGCGCAAAAGATATCCACAGCTTAAAAAGAAATGGCATTATTTGCATGAAAATGGCGTGGAGAGTTTGGAGATAAACCACCTGCAGAACATAAAGAAAAGCATACCTATCACTTGGATTTCCTGATGCTATACATTTAACCTTTACATAGTCAACCGGATCCATACTGCCTCCTCTGCTGGTATCTGGTTTTACAAAATTCGCAGCTTGCCATGCAATTGTTGTGACTATGTCAAGCCATTCTTCATTGGTTTCCTCCTTGCTGGCTTTGATACCTTCTCCCTGTAAAAGCTGCGCTACAAGAGCCCTAAAATGCCCCTGTATCACAGCTTTAAGAGGGTCCTTGTTAATCTCATTCTGATTTTCCTTTGATGGAAACGTACAAGAGAGGCTACTACTTGGTAAGAAAATTGCAGAAGAATCCCCGATATCATCATCTTCGTCATCATATGTGAAGAAACTACTCTCTGTTTCGTCATTTTCATCCTCGGGGGGTGGGGGAAACCAGATAAGACCATTGCTTTCAAAATCCAGTGGCTTTTGGGACTTGTCATAGTGATCCCTCAACACTGACACATCATCAGAGTAATCATCAGCATTCTCTGGATCCTCGGTCCTTTTATCAGGCCTTCTTAAAATTACCATATTTTCTTTATCAAAGGGACCGTCACTTTGAGACAATGAGCTTCCTTCTCGCCCCCTCTGTACAGTATGCCCAACTCTATAGGAACTAAAATCAATCCTAGACGGGCTGTCTAAAGGACTCGATCCCACTGACTTACAATTGCAAAACTCAAGCCTGGCACTAACACTAGTTGAATCTATACCCGAAATATCATGAGAGTACTCACTCAATGGGCTGTAAAAGAGCTTCCCAGAATCCCCTGCTTCGTCCTCATCACTCCTGCATTATTGAATACATACATGTAGAGATCCATCAGCTACGGAGAAAAAAAAATACAGATAAGGGAAAACTGACACCATACTAAAAAATACAGGTATAGCATGTAAATTCTAATCAAACAATAGGGTGCGGGGTGCTTGAGAATTATTACCTGCTTGATGAACGACGAACAGAAACGGGAGACGGGTGAGCACTAAAAGAAGTCATACTCCTGGAGGTTATTGTATTAGGAGAAAACCCACAATCCCTGGATTCAAGATAGTGGGCAAGATGATCACTCTGGATCGATGCAGCATCAAAAGAAGGTGAAGGTGGCTCGGGGCTCCCTCTTGGAGAGTCAGTAGGATGTACTTTCTCATTATTCTTCCTTCCACCATCACGTTTCACAGTAACCCCATTACAAAACTTACAGTATTTGATAACCTCCCCAAAATCACCGTTGCAGTTCACAACATTAGATTGGTACCCTCTCATACAATTGAAACATGACCACTTACCACAACTTTGGCAACGGTATCCGTTAGAAAACTGGTTATTATTTGAATCACACTCACTACACATGTTGACGGTATCGTTATTAGACATCTCGAAGTTAGCAGACAAACAAGATGGTGAAAGATCACTTGCTCCCCAAGAAATCCAAGACCTAACTTTGTGTAGTAGATAGAATAGAGAAGAATCAGGTATTCCCATAGAAAGCAAAACCAATCCAATTTAAATCACGACACCCCACTACTAAAAGAAAACTCTTCTTTGACTTTAGGAGAATTTAGAGGGAATTTGGAAAGATAATCAAGAAATGAACTGAGTTGACTAAAGTTGAAACCCCCGCAAGAAGGAAAAAAAGGTGGGACTGATTAATTTGTATGATATTTTGACATTTTAAATGTAATTAAGAAGAAATCAAGAAAGAAAGGAGAAAGAAATTAAGAAAATCCTCCGAGAATCACAAAATATATCCAGGGAGGGGTATGGAATCCTAACAACAAGAAAAATAATAGCCACTCACAAATCTGACACCTGTTTACCAGTATTTACACCACAATTAAAGTTAACATCATTATAGCAACAAAAAAGATCCCCTTAAACAGCAGCAGCAAAAGGAAGCACAAGAAATATTTTACTAACTGATACCTGATCCATCAAGAATGCATCCGCAGATCGATTCAAGCATATGAAGAAAAAGAATCAAAATCCAAGAAAACAGCGACAGAGTTAGATACTGGGCAAAATGAGGATCAAAAGTAGAAATAGGAGGAGTACGGAGAAGGAGGAGGAGGACGAATTGTCAGATTTATTTTTAATAATATTTTGTGCACGCATCTCGATTAATAATAATATTACTAATTCTCTTCTCTTATTCTGCACTTCTTCTGCTATCTATCACTATTACTTCTCCTAGCAACACCACCACCTTCTCTCCTTGCCTTTCTTCTTTTTCTTGTTATTATTATCCTCTCTCCACTTTCTTTAATAAAAATGGTGCTGCATGTGTCTCTCCTCTTTTCTTTTGTTTTCTTTTTTCTTTTTTCTTTCAAGAACTTAAAGTAAAGGTAGCCCACCCTCTCTCTCTGAATACTCTCTCTCTGTTCAAGTCTGTTCAAGTACTTGGAATTTGGATTTTGGATTAGGGTTTATAATAATATTGGTTGTAATTTGTCTCTCTTCTCTTATTGGGTGGCTGTGGCAGGGGGTACCTGCACTTCAAGATTTCTCTGTTCATTGGTCAGCATCCCTGTGTGATTATTTAGATTTAATTAAATAAATAGAGAATCTCCTCCTTTTGTTTTTTTCTTTAATTTTGCTGGGTTGCTGAGTTTAGGATAATATTTTTATATACAATTGAAGTTAAGAAATTGCAGCTCTCGCTCACGCACCACGTCAGCAACGACACATATAACACTGGTAATAAAATAATTAGGGCGGAAGAAATTGTTTCGTGGGTTTTTAGTCTTGTGAAGGTCGGTTTGGCTTAAGGGGGTGTTTGCCTCTCATCATAATTAGGAGGGAAGAAACCGTTCGTGGACCTCTAGTCTTTTAGAGGTCCGTTTGGTTTAAAGCGGTTTGTTTATTATTACGATAGTCTTCGCCATTTAAAAATTATAGGTTTTTTGTAATTCCGAAAAATTTATATTTAGTTAAAATTATTAAAAAATAGATTTTTACATGTAAAATAAATAAAAAAATAAATTTTCATAAATAAAAAATAAATTATTTTAGCCTTTACAGCATCTAGTTTGAAAAAAAATTGTTTGTGGATCAATTGCGAAAAGTATAGATTATTTGATAAGAAACGATGTTTTCTTTATGGAGTAGGAAAAAAGCATGAACTATGTCATTACCAAACTATATAAAAAACCACAAATGAGGCTTAAATGTGTGTACTTTTTTTTTTTTTTTAAATGTGTGTACTTGCATATGGTTGTGGTTGCTAGTTGCTACATTGATTGAGGTTGTGGATTTTGTTGCATCTTTAATTGTATTGTTTGAAAATTGGATAAAAGAGATGTTGAATTGTCAAAATTGATAGGAAGAAAAATCATTTCAATCCCCTTTTACATCCCTGCCCACATTCCTCCTAGCAAACAGAGCCTTGTGATTTTCATATAATCACTATTTTATGAAAATTTAATTTTGTTATATTATTTTGATGAATTGATATAAAAAATAATTTAAAAAAATTAAAAATATATATTATTGAAATATATATTTTAAATAAAAAATAATTTAAAAACACAATCTAAGATATCCTAAATACTCTTATAGAAGAAGGATTGTTACGGTTTTTCATCAAGTGAAAAGAAGTATAATAAAGGGAGATTTCTTTCTCCCGTCGGGTTAATTACCGTCCCGTGCTTTTCTCGATGCGCGTGTGTTTCACTCTTCTTTGACAATATCTAGAATGCGCACGTTTTGGTGGCTGATAGTTTTCTCCAATGGGTCAAATTTACACCTGGGTTTGGTTTTAATGAATCTTCTACGGCTTGAATTGAATTATCCAAGTCCAACTTTTAATTTATTTTCGATATTTTGTTTAAATTAATGCACTGCCATTTCACAAGTTACTATTTACAGTCCAGCATTTAAGGCTTGTCTCCAAAAGCCATAATAAATAAATAAAGATTTACATGATCTGATGTTGTAAAATAGAATCTACATGACCCTCAAACAACACAACTATATATATATATATATAGACACACACACACACACACGAATCTTAAATCTCCAACTGCACGCTCCTTACGCACCAAGAATCACATTCTGATCCAGCGGGGGAAAAAAATCACGAGATCAAGATTGTGTATCGACGAGCCCCGTCGTTTCTTGGTAAAAGAGAGTAATGTTGGTGTTAACTGAACACACAGATTTAAACCTCGAATGCTCGAAATTGGACTTTAAGGCTTGTTTATCCAGGGGGGGCTGGTTTGGTGAGAAAACATCTGCAAAGATGCCAAGAGTATGCCGAAGGGGAGGCTTTTTTGCCCACATTTTTTCCCTTTTCATGTGCTTTATCATGTTGTTTGTTGACGTCGTCTTTGATGATCCATAATTAAAGAGAGAGAGAGAGAGAGAGAGCAGCAGCATCTCCACACAAGAACAGTAATTGATGGGATGATCAGTAGAGTACAAGCCGCCCCCCTTTAGACAATTCTCCATCATCATCATCATCCATGACTCATTTCCATGTGAGGCTTATGTTCTGTTTTGTTGGATTACTTTTGGATGGTTTTTTTAATTTATTTTTCGTAGTCATGGTCGCTTTGCTCTTGTCAAATTCAGGGTTCGAAAGGCCCCCACTCTTGCCTTACCTCTGCCCTAAGATTTGAAAAGGCCTTCCGTTTACTAATTGCTCCTTGCCTAGATTTATTCTAAGCCCAGAAAATCCTCAAAATCATGCTGGTAATCTTAATGGTCAAATATTTGCCATTCGGATAATGCTTGAAAAATGCTCATTTAAAACCTATGTATATGACATGACCCACATGGAATCTCAGGATTGATAAAGAGTATTTGTTTAAGCACGATGATTTAATGGTGTCATCATCAACCCACTCAGAGAACAAAATTAGCCTTCTAAGCCAAAAGGTTAAACAAGCACAGTTTTACACGGTCTTATCATTGATTTTCTTAAAAAAAACAAATATATCATGGAAATCTTTTTTAACGGATTTATCTGTAATTAAAAGGGTGCAATTAATTAATTTATTGAGTTTTAATAGGTTGTGTTAATTGTAACAATGCAATTTAAAATATTCACATGCAATTTATTTATTTTTTTGTTTTGTTAATGATGACTATGGGCATTGTCTTAATATGGTCTTAAAAATATAAAATAAATCATCAATTTAATTAGTAAAAATCATGATATTAATCATAAAACTGACATAATCTAATAAAAATTAAATTAAAAAAATTATAAAGGTAATTTTTAATCGATTTAATATTAAATAGTAAAATAAAAAATAAAAATCAAGAAAATAAAAAATTGAAGTAAATCAATTAACTCTAAACATGCAACAAGAATCATAAAATTAAAATAATTATATAAAAAATAAATTGTAAAAAAATCATAAAACTTGATTTGATGTTGAATAATAAAAAGAATATATATTTTATAAAATATATAAAAAAACAAAAATAAAAAAGCATTCCAGTGAATAGTATATCTGTGAGGAGGTGCAGTAAACGTGCCATCTCTTTTGTTTTTTTTATTAATCTTTGTTAATCACGCTCTCAATCTTTTCACTGACTAGTCGGTAAATATCTCATCATGCTCACGAGATTAGCAAAGCAAGATGCTAGTCTGACAAGGCATGCTATGTTGTGCGGAAATTGATATGTGTTTGCTTGCAGATGACAAATCAAGAGGTCGTAATTAGATGGGATATGGACTTGTATATTATTGGTCTGGTTGCTGCTCTTTCTTTCTCTGTGAAAGTTCAAGCCCTCCTTTTAACTGCAGTCTTCAAAAGTTAGCGGTGCGATCGCTAAAGTTCAAATCCTCTTGAACCCTTCAAGTTATCATGGTCTCTTGTTTACCTTTCCTTTTTGCCCTTTAGGTTTTAATAACTATTACCAAAAAAAAAATGGTTATTTCTTAATAGACATTACTGCTACAACTTCCCCATCCTGGAACACGTACTATAGAATCGTAGTAGGGCTATTAAACCTATTGTACAGACTACAGACGGTCCTCCAAAGGAGCCCACGGCTGTGAGGTAGCCTAGGCCATCCCGCGGACAAGCTACGGAAGCAGGGTCATGTCATCTCTTGTTTCACGCTTCCTTGAGGAGGAGAATCGTTGTCAACCGAAAGTAGCCAGCCACCTCAAGAACAAGATCCCAAAATGCTCAGAGAGTCTTCTCATACAGTACCATTCAGTTTATGTTGGGTTTTAGATTGACGGTAATGGATCAATGTTCATCTCTTTTAGCGAGCTTTCGCTTTGCAGGTGAAAAGAAAAACTGAAGGCTTACTCTTAACTTCGTTTTAAAGATTTGTGTTGGTCCGGTGGATGGCAGAATAATTAAAGTGTCAGAGAGGGAAAAACTTGACAAAAGAAACCATTTTTTAAGTAATCATTATTGGTTTAAGGAATGTTTAAAAGTAATAATAATAATTATTTTTTAAAGTGTTTTTATTATAAAATATATTAAAATAATATTTTTATTATTATTTAAAAATTATTTTTAATATATTGATATTAAAAATAATATAAAAATATTAAAAACATATTAATTTAAAATATGAGATACAGCACATTGGTGATTGAGATCAAACTTTGAAATACTGAAGCTAGAGGGAAATTCAATTTGAATGACTTGATTTTATTCCTTGTAACGTATATAAAATTATCTAACCCGTGTGAGACAACATAAACTCTATTTATTATTTACATATCAAATAATAATAATAATAATAATAATAAATTTCAATCCCGATTGCAATGGCAGTATTAATTGCCCGAGCCACCCATCCATTAAAAAGAAAACGAGATACTTATGGCGACAAAAATATTCTGCACGTTCGACAGTCGATACTGACTCCTTAATATCCTTGATTAAGAGGCACTGTCTATACCGATGGGGACATATATACGTGATGATTTTCTAAGATTTAATATGGTTAATAATAAATTACTCAAATGTTCTTTTTATTTTTATTTTCATATAGTTTAGAGAGTACATAATTCATGATGAAAGTTCTAGTACTTGATAAATAATTTTTTTGATGGGATTTATAAATTCTCCAATAACAAAGTTAATAAATTTAAATGAAGATTATAATAAATAAAAAAAGATTTTTAAATTTCAACATAGAAAAATATTTGTTTTTATTTTTGTACAATAGATGATCTAAAAAATAAGGTATAAATGCTTGTATAAAAAAAAATTGTTTTGATGAAATGGAAAAGCTGCAGAGCTGATTTTGATGGCATTAATGAAATATAAAAATTTATGATATATAGTTAATAAGAGAGAAATAAGTTTTATAAATCATTAATAAAAAAAACATTTTGTATGTTTTTAGCTATAAAATGATGATTATACATGAATAATTCATACTAAATAGGTTTAAGATAGAACGTATTATCTTAATATGGATATCTAATGATCTTCATAGCAACAGGGTTTGACTCTTTGTCAAAAGAGACGAGTCTGTCAGCTTATTTAACGTTGATTTGAGCTCAGCATGATCAATTGACAGGTCTCTTTGTCTATTATGATGATTTAATGGGTAGATTAAGCAATAATAGACTAGCCCTAAATTTCCTTAATCTATGTTGCATTATTATTTTAATTTTAGTACTATTGTTATCAATCAATGAATCGCAGTTCAATTTGCATTAATTAACACCGTTATTCACCTTAAAAAGTCTTTGAATTCGAATTTCTTTTTTATATACAAAAATAGAGATCAACACACATTTTCACCACTTAGACGGGGGCATGCATGCATCATCGATAACCAAATTCAAGACTCGAACCAGAGGGGAAAGAACAATCAGCTTTAATTTTTCCTTCTGCTACGAGATACGCATAACTTTTACAGTAACCTGTTTATAACTAACAGCTACCTCAGTACTGTGGTAGATGGTTGTGCTTTTACTGCCCTACGTTTTCCCATCTTCCCTGTCAGTGTCCAAATCCAGTTGTGACGATTCACGAAGAAATTATGAGCAAGCCTCGCCAACTGCTAGCTGGCTAGCACAACCCAAATAATTGCGAGGCAGCGGCTTGCTATAGGGCAGTAATGGCTATTAATTTCCCGGCAGAGGCTTGAACAAAACCAATTTTCTTTTCGTGATTTTGCAAGCAAGATATGACATGCTTAAAATAGGGTTAGCCGAAGCTGTTTCCATGGCAGGGCACCAAGACTCAACAAAAACAACTTACGGATACATGAATCCTTTCGTGACCCGAAGCCCAGTCCACCTTTATATCAAGATTGTTGAAAATTATTCTTCTATGCCATTTTAATTGACATTATTTTTTATCTCCCTCTGCCTCTGTTCTCCCTTTCTGCTGTCTATTGAACTCTACCCTACCAATTGAGATGAAGCGATGGACTATTCAACAAAAGAAAAAAAATATATTATGACCAGAGCTTCACTATAGTAAAAGAGCAATTGGAAACGCAAGTCAATTCATGAATATTATGACCAGAGCTTCACTAGTACATGAGCAATTGGAAACGCAAGTCAATTCATGTTTCTCAAGAAATTATTAAAAAAAATTACTGATTTTTTTATATTTTAAATCGTTTTGATATATTAATTTTAAAAATAATTTTTAAAAATAAAAAACACTTTCGCAATCACATTTAAAAAAAGACAAGCAAGCATGATGATAAGAGAATGAAAGAGGATTGATCAAAACCAATGGACAGAAGCAAATCTCTTTTTGTTAGATGTAATTAGTTGAATTATTATCCGAAAGGAATCGTTTTCAATGCTGGCTGCTAGCGAGCTTTGCTGGAAGGAAAAGCGCATGCTGAAGCCATTGTTTCATCAGTTTTCAAAGATGTTAGGCATAGATATAAAAGAGGTGCTTGTGGGGTAACGATTAACCTAAGTACAAATCAGTCTTCTCTCACTATAAATCACAGTTTTAATTAAGCATCTCAGAATGTGTTTGTTTACTTACGTGTACCGTCCGATGCATCATCAAGGATATTAGGCTGGGAAGGCCAAATTAGAAAAGAAAAATTAAAAGGGGTCAAAAGTTAAAATTTACTAATTTTAAAGCTAAAAGGGCAAACTTTTGCAGGGGCCGGGCCCTGCCAGCCACCCCTGTTTCCGCCCCCGCACATCGTGTTGCATTAAATTAATCAAGAAAAAAACAAATTATAGATGTCTTTGATAATCATTGAATGATATTTCTGTAAAAATGCTTTTTTTATTAAAAATGTATGTTGATAATTTTTTTACATTTTTTATTTTTAATATTAATTTATCAAAATTATTAAAAAAATACTTCAAAAAAATCAATGTGATTTTTTTCAAGAAAGAAATAGTTTAAAAAATATTTTAAAAACAACTTAAATACAAAAATAAAAAGTTAAATGTGTATATGCTATTGTAGTCGTTTTGTGATTATGATTTAAAAATAAATTTTGTTTGGAATTGTGATTAAAACACGTTTTTTAAAAATCTAAAACTTTTTTTACTTTAGAGTGATAATTCAAATTCAAATGCTGCTTTTAATTACAAATTATATATATATATAAACACACAATGTTATAATTGCACCCTGGTTAAAAGTTAAAATGTTAAAGGATAGAATATTTCAAATCAGAGAAGAAGTACTCAAGATAATTCCAGCAGCTATGGTTTGCAGTGGAATGGTCTCCTTCAAAATCCATGCCCTACTGTGCCTCAGAATGAGTGACCATGTTCACCTTTTTAGGTACTGATGGGACAAGCTGACCCTATTTGCTTGCTTTTTATCCGCAGTGCTCCTTGAATGGGAAAAAACATGACAAAAAACAGAAGAAGAAGAAGAGAAAAGATGAAGAAGAAAATGTTCGGCTGTGTGACATGCAAAGTAGCAGGGCCCATAACAATCCATGGTAATATCAGTGGTATTTTCTGTTTTTGAAGAAGGCCTATTGACAATTTTTGTCACACAATAATACGAGTCTTGCATATAATGATGGATCTCTGGGATATATTTAGTATTAATTTCATTTTCGGATTTTAAATTTATGATGAATTTTCCGTTGGGGTGCTGATGGGAGATGAAGATTATTGTTTTGTTACTTAAAAAAAAAAAGGGACCTGTACCAATTCAACTTGATCAAGTATTCAGCTACATGGATGTTATTTGTATAAATAATATATTAATATATATTTTTTTGAATGAAAAACACTTTAAATGCATGGATGTTATTTGTATGAATAATATATTAATGATATATTTTTTCTGAATGAAAAACATTTTAAAAAACAACTATAATCATACTTCCAAATAAATGCTACTGGCCTGACTAATTTTGTGCACCGTTTCAAGAGTAACATTGCCAGGTGCCTGTTACCGTGAAACAGTTTTATCAGTGTTGGCCTCAACAAGAACGCAAAAGAAGCTTCACATCCCGTGTAAATATGAAACTTGCATGCTTGACATATGCTCAGGTCAAATAATGGAGTATATCACAGTTGGCAACAAAGCAAAGCGTTGAAGGTAACATGACAATATGCAGTTAAATAGATTTGCATGGCAGGATAAAGAAGAGAGACTGGCACCCCAAGCTGATGTAATAGATCCCTAGACAGCTAGGCAAAGGCTGTGATAAGTATAGGGGAAGAAAATCGAACAGTCTCCTAGAGATGACAACTAGACTTGCAGAACATTTCAGATGGCAAGTTTCATGTTGCTTCACGGGGTTATTTAATTTAAAAAAATTGCAAAACAGGGATGAAAGGTATCTATTCAGTTTGAAATAGTTTGAACACATATTTTTATTCGATTGCAACCACTATATTCTGTCTATTCAGGGGATCAGAAATCAAGCAGAGGGAGCATATTTCCGTAGAGGACATCACGATAAACTGTATTTTGGTTGCGGGACATGAGAAAGAGTATTGTTTCACACAGATAAGGACTTCTAGATAGCGGTTCCTGAAATTCTGTTCGTGAGACACGACTATATATGTGAGCATCTCTGAATTTATATTGTCTAGTTATATAAACACAGCGTACTTGATCATTCATGGCGTCCATAAGAAGCAAAACGATTATTACAAATTATAACGAGATGCTAATTTATTGACAGAAGTACACAACAACCTCACAGTCAAGTATATCTATCACGTAAATAATGGGAAGTTTTGCACAGATTTCTACATGACTGTTGAACAAAGACACGAGTTGTGTCCTCACAAGACATGTTAAATTTAATAAAAGTGCCCCCCGGGAAATTAGATATAATTAAAATTCCTCAGATTAAACTAAAATACCACATACCGAGTAGGGAAATAAAGCATAGCTGATAGTAAGTGCTACCTCGGTCTCAAATCTCCCATTGATCATCTCCACAGCATCTTTGAGCACAGATACATCAACATCACCATTTGGCAGTGGTACAACCATTTCATCTAGCATTACACGGGTAAAGGATGACTTTGCTTGAGATGTATAACGTAGCACCTCATCTACTTCCTTGAGAGTCCTTGTCTCAACCTTCAGGAAAAAAAAAAATCAAGACTAACAAGATTCAGCAAGGCACGCACACAAAAAGTTTTGCTGATTAATTTCCACTATCAAACTATTCCTGATCCTTTAAAATCTGCTAGAAAAATTTAAAATGTGAAAAAACTACCTCAACCTCCATATGAATGTTTCATTGTTCTAACTACTGATCAACAGATTTGATGGCTTTTATGATACCTCCAGCTATTGACATATGATTATCTTTCTTCTTAACCATATCAAATAAACCCATTCTGTGATTCCAACCTCCACCAATTAGCACCTAAAAAAAAAGAATGTTACAAGTCAAGAAAAATCCATGCACAAAGCCAATGAAAAGATTATTACTATGGAGCACAAGCAAGGAAGTGGACCATACCACCCACTTATCAACCAAATGTAAACCTGGAGCAATTTTTCGTGTATCTAAAATGCACACTGGGTGCGATGCATCAAACATTGTCTGTAAGATACACGAACAATATAAGCACTTTTGCACAGGGCAACAAACATAATGAGCCAATTTTCCAGGTCTGCAAGATTGAAATTCAATTAACTGCATATGCAAAACCCATTTTGGATTTCACATGAAATTCACTGGTTAAAAGAATTGCAACTTGTTCATGTGTGCTGGCTTGATAAGTTGGTAAATCCATTGTCATGGTGTTGGGAGATCTAGTATCAAATCCCACATACAATTCAAGGAGAAAGATTATGGGAAAGGGGAATAGTTACCCCCTGTTCAGTAACCCAGCCATGGGACCAAAAACACTTCATTTGATCTACCTTGATATCCATTACAATATATTACCAACCATGTTCAGATGTTCTATTCATCCATCCATCTGAAACAGCATGTGGTCATGTTAACAAAATATAACCTGCAATTTGAAACATCCAGCAGTAACAGCATGAGTAGAGTGATTCTTACTACAAAATCATTTGTTTTATAGTTTTTGGGCCACTTGCATTGATCACCACTGTCCTTTTACACTTCTAACCCATAAAACTTAGATTTAGACAGGCTACAGAACATTTTGATGATTTCCATGTCTTGTTACGTACTCTAATATAGCCAAAAATCCTTGTTAAATTAAAGATGATGAAGCAAGTAACTGCACCATATTACTTGATTCTATTTCCAAATTCTAGGAAATAAAGAAACCTTGGTCACAGTTGCTATTCCGCTCATCTGCTACACAAAATTTAGCACTAATCTTTCAGCAACAACAAGAATATGATAAAAACTCGTCAACGAGTACTTCAAGTGCCACGAAGTAACTTTTCTTAATTTCCAGTGGTTCACCAGAGACTTTTTCCAAATTGCAGTCCTTTCCGAACACAATCTCCATCTTTTCGAGACCGCTCCACCTGATGTAAGGTCCATGCCAAAAATGATCAACGGTGCAAGCCACAACAATAAAAGAAACAGAGTGATTGCATCGATACCTTTAGCGAGGGATCAACCTCATGAAATATGATCTCTGCAAGTGAAATTCCAGCAATGATGCCGTCCTCCTTTGCCAAGAAACGGGCTTCAACTTCCATGTCAAAAGGAATAGTAGCTAAACAAGTCACATCTCCTGCATTAAACCACAAATGTTGCTTCAGAAGTATCTTTATACAAGGAATCGAGGACCCATCTTTGGGAGTTTCTCAACAACATAACATAAATGTCAAAACTATATGGATCAGAACGAGCGAACTGAGGATTCAACTAAGCAAAAGAGACAGACTTTCTAGAACACACACAACATCGAACTCGTTCAAAAAAATTTCTGTGAGGAAAACAAAGATCGACTAAAAAAACGAAAATTTAAAAAGGGATGAATCAAAACCTCGATCCCTGGCATCTTCAGCCAGGGCTAGCTTGATAACACCCTTCAAGTCATATGTAGGATGTGAGGGAGGTTTTATTATCATCGACTCAAACGATATTCCAGGATTACTGGTTTCAGTTACAGTCAATTTAGCAATCCGCCTGAAACAATCCAGACTACTTAAAATAAATAAAACAATGTTCAGTACAACCAACTAATAAATAAATAAGTGTGCCTTTTCTTCGAATAAAACAGCAAAACAAACCTTGAAGTTGGATATAACTGATGTAAAATTAATGAAGAACTAAAAATGATCCGAGACATTAATTGTGTATTTGCCTGAAGCACTTCAAAGTAACATGCACATCAACCCTCCACCTATGCAGCATCAATTGGTTTAAGAAGTAAAATTCATCTCCACAAGAACAATTACTGTGTTTTTTCAAAACAATTTTTTATCTCTCTCACTCTGTATTTCCATTTCTGAATTATTTTTAAAAACCCAATTGAAGGTGACAACTCTAGTCCAATTTCGTGTCTGTGATGGGCTTAACATGCACCTCAACCCTCCACCTATGCAGCATCAATTGGGTTAAGAAGCAAAATTCATCTCCACAAGAACAATTATTGTGTTTTTTCAAAACCACTATCTTGTCTCTCTCTCTCTCCCTCCCCCTCTCTATTTCCATTTCTGAATTATTTCTAAAAACCCAATTGAAGGTTACAACTCTAGTCCAATTTTGTGTCTGTGACGGGCTTAACTTTCGGCGCTTATCAAAAATATATCCAGCTTCCACTTCATGAACCCCTCGTCATCATCGTGTTTTAGATTTTGGCTCTTATTTTTCCAAAAAATAAAAAAGATTGATTGATAAATGCATGACTAGTACTCATCCTTCGCATTCTTGCACATTTGAAAAGATAAAATCTTGCAGTTCAATAATATGGTTATGGTTTTCTTCTCTCACCTTCTCTTTTATAAAGTAAGTCCTTGAACTATTTATGATAAAAACAAGTCCTCGAACTATTTAATTTCTCTACTTGAGACTTGGGCCTGTATCCTTAATAAGCCCATATAATAAGTTGCAAATACTTTCAGTCCACGATGAGCAGTGGGGGCTTCTATGGAAGATTCGAAGGAGTTTCTTCCATGATCAAGGCAACCGACCAATGCTGAATGAAGAAAATCACTCATTCAAAAGTAGATAAAGTACCAAATTAATCATAAGCTAATTGAATGGGCAGGGAATTTATGAGAAGTTGAGAACCATTCACACGAGAGACACAGGAGGTTCATCGTATTAGGTTATGATAGTGTTTGAATAACAGTTGTTAGTTATTTTTTAAAGTATTTTTTATTTAAAAGTATTTTAAAAATAAAAACAAAAACATTTTAATATTTTTTAAAAATACTTTAAAAATATAAAAATAATCAAAATTAAGGGATCCAAACACTCATGTAGCAAAACACACTATATAAATATATTCAATTTCTACTCTCGTTTTTTGAAAACATATACCAGGGTGGAAAACGAGCTTTGAAGAGCACTCCTGTCCCATAGCACGCTGTATAAAATGAAAGCTAAGGAATATCAGAATCAATTATTCCCTTGTTTCTAAAATGGCTGCTAGTGCTTTGGTTTCGACTCATGACTTTCACTCGGCAAGTTAATATTCAAAGATGCAAATTATATAGCCCACTCTTCCCTTCATTTCTTCACTTTCGAATTTATTAACTTTCCGACCATCCCTTTTAGTCCAACAAAAAACGGCATTCTAATTCACCCGCAATCTCTTCCTCTCCAAATCTCTCTCTGTTATACATTCTGTACTCATTCAATTTGTAAGACAGCAAGAGTAACTAACCAGAGAGTAATTGAGCAAGAACAGAGAAAAAGGGCGATCATGTCTTCTTTGCGGGCGGGCGTGAGATTTGTTTTTCTTCTCTTCGTTATTGTCCTGGCAATATTGGTCTCCACAGGAAGATGCACAAGACCGATTAGGGATGCAAGTTACTATTACATGCTTGATAACCGGCTTGCGCGAGATCCAGTGCCGCCGTCAGGACCTTCTCCATGCCATCACAGCCTTGATCCTTACGGTCGGAGTGAATCATCTGGTGCGGATGATTATGTTATATGCCCCTAAATACTCTTATTTTTAGTGATTTTCCTCAAAGAATGTTGGAGTCCCTTTTGTTTGGTACCATTCGTTTGTTCATGAAGATAATCACGAAGTTTTACAATAACTTGTAGATGAGATGATTCAACGTTGAAAATGATGTCTACCAAGATACAGAGCTTACATTTTTCGAGCCTAGTTGTTTAATTTCTTCTTTCTTTGATTCATTCTGATCTCTCTTCCTTTTTCATTGTTACGATGAGAGGGTTTCAATCCTGTCATGACTTCATTGTTCAATGACAACTAGAGTTGATTTTAGATAAATGAGAAATTGAATAAAATTATAAACGGTCCTTTAAAAATATTTAATAAATGTTTTATTATTATCTTTTATGCATGTCTCTTAATCAATTTTCGTTTCGTACCTGAATTCTTTGTTAATCAAGTGGAGTCAATCTTTATTTTATAAATAATAATTCATAAATATATTTTATTTATCTTTAAATATTTTTACTCAGGAGAGACCTAGAGTTATTATCAAAATAATTCTTAAACTCGGTCTTGGTTCTGATTATAATATTGAAATTTCATTATTTTTTTATTAATATAAATATCTGGATTGATTCTGATTATAACATTGAAATTTCATTATTTTTTTATTAATGTAAATATCTGGATTAATTTATATTTATCTTAACTAATTTTATAAATTCTTGAAATTGATAACTATTTAAGTTTTCAGTAGCTCTAAAAAAATTCAAACCAAAACTCATGATTATTGAAAAAACCTGACTAGTTGAACTAACTCTCAGAATTAATATTATATTATTCTTGTTTATACTAGCAAGCAATGATGGTAATATAGTTTTTCTTACTTGGAACTGACCACGGTATTGCTGTTGCTCTTCATTTCATGACATTAATTAGCACCAACTAAATGCCCCTCAGCTTATTGAAATTGTATGCTCTCTGTTAATAATTAAGCTGGGAAAACATGGGATCTTTCTAGTTTTTATGTATATAGGAGGCAAGGATCCAGCAAAAACATATATGGTTCTATAACTTTTGTCTCTAGATTGATGATTTATTGTAACCTTAGAGATCTAGTTTGTTAGTTGCCCGATCATAGAAAAGCAGACGGTGAATTTCGTAACATGATGGGTCACCCCTGCATGTAAATGAGAAAAACCTGACAATCGAGTTGGGTAGGTGCTTGGGCATGAGTTGAGATTTGGGTATTCTCTTGTTTAAGTTCGGATGAATATACTACTTAACTCTAACCTGATTAAGGTGGGTTGCAGATTGATCCGCGAATTCCAAAGTTTCTAGCCTCTCATATGAAGAATTCATAGTAAGGTTAAACTAGGGATTTTCTTTGTAAAAAAAATAGCACAATAAAATCAAAATTTTAGTAGCATAGCGCAATATAATTAATAACATAGTTTAATTTTGTTATACTTGGAAATAATAATATTTATGAAATATTATTATTTTAAAATACAACATTCGTCATGCCGTGCTTTAAAATAGCAACTATATACTGTGAAATATACCTTCTTCCCCATTTTAAAGAGCAAAAACGCATAATCCTCTCTCTCTCTCTCTCTCTGCCTCTCTCTCTAAAAAACCCGCAAATATCTTTAAATCTTATATGGCATGAAAACAAGGTGTAATTCATCATAAAACTCATAAGAACATTTCAAATATATATATATATATATATATATATATATAGTGAGAGAGAGAGAGAGAGAGGATGACGGGGGATATTTGGATATTGGGTTGTTGGGCTGTAGAAATTTGGCTAATGGAATTTTTAAACATTTAATTGGATGTCATAGTTCATAACCCGTAATATATAGTGAAGTTGTAACGGAAAACCCCAATATTTTAATGAAGTCGTGGTTATAAAACATGATATTTAATTAATATAATGTTTTACAAGCACGATAAATTCAAATTATATTATTTTACTAATTTTTTTTTAAAATCATGTTATTTTACCAAAACATTTAATTATGGGTGCTAATAGCTTAAAATACCCTAAACGAGGAGCAATTCTATGGTCCCTAAATAGAAAATTTGAGAAGGGTCCCGAATGACATTACTTGGACCAGAGAGTCCTTCAAAAATACAAAGTTGCCTTCTTCGCAAGTAGAAAAAAAATACCGAAGTCGCTATCGTCTTAAAGTCTTTGTTTAATCAAACTCCCACCACTAAAAATCCTTTACAATTATATATTTTATTTTTTTAGTATATATATTTTATTAGTGTATATATATATATTATTGTTATTTCTCAAACAAATTTGTAGTATGAATATATAATTTTATACTTGTTATGGTTTGTTTTAAATTTTATACAATTATATTTGTTTGTAAATTATTAAAATTTTATTGAATTATTGAATTTCATGTGTTGTGGTGAAATAATTAATAGCTTGTTTAACGGGTCTGTTTTAATTTTTATTAATGTTATTATGAAGTTGTAATTTCTGCAAATTTACATGTATAAATTTGTATGAACGTTAATAGTTGATAATAAATATTTACGATAAATTTTAATTAGTTTGTTGGATAATCTGGAGATAAATCAATATTTTTATAAATTTATTTATGTAATATAGTTAATTAATACATATTGTCATCATAATTTTATCAACTTGAGAAATCTTGTATATATCAACCATAATTATAAGACTCAATATGATATTATATCTAATTTAAAGCTTGTATAATCAATTGAGTAAATCAATTTACAGGTTAATTAATCAATCTAATTTTATTTATTAAAACAGTATTATTTTAATTTTTTAAATACATAAAATATTATGTTAATTAAAAAATAATTAAATAAAACTCAATTTCAATGGACCCTTGACCAGTAAATTACTAGAAGGACCCACTATACCATACTGAGTTTCATAACCATGATGACATGGATTAGCAGCAACCTCCACCACACGTACTGGTCGCAGTAGTAGTGGCTCCCTGATAAATTGTTGAAAAGGATAGTTGCTGGGAGTTGGGACTCCATGTGATAAGAGAACAGCTGCTAAAGCAGAGAAAGGTAGATATAATATTTTTTATTTTTATGCTTATAGATTTCTAAACGCATACATTGCCATCGTACGAATGCATGTACATCTTGATAAGGGGTGGAAGATATACTCAGCTAAAAAAATATGGGGGCGATTTACCTGACCAATAAAATTGAATTTGAAGTACTTGGTATCCACATGAAAAACACTTGGAAGTTTAAATCAGTATAATTTTTATATAGGTGACAAAAAATTATTAGTATTCATTGAGCTTAAATGTTTCTTAAACTATATTTAAATCGTATATTAAATATAGAATCTAGAAAAATAAATCTTACGAATATGAGTTTTGGTCGGTTTCTTGCCATTCAAAACTCTTAAGTTTAGAGAGATGAAGCCATACATATATTGTATAAAATATTTGTATAGTTTTTTCATGTATCATTATACAAGTTTTTATTTTATTTTTTTATATTAGATAAGCCACTACCAGATTTACTAATTTTGTCACAGAGAGCACATGCATTAGTAAGTTCTTAGTTGTACGTGCAAGAATTTAAAGCAAATGGGTCATGAAGGTAGCTGAAAGTAGGATCATTTCAATCTATGGTATTTTCCTCTATCAGCATTTCAAAGAATCACACGAGCACAACTAACCTTGATCGCTTCCCTCTAGCTAGCTTAGCTTCTTTTTTAACGCAAGTATCCTCATTTCTATCTCCTCTCTCTTGAGTTTTGAATAGTGTTGATTACTCAATCATTTAATTTCTTGAGTTAGGTTGCCTGGGGGGTTAAAACACATGCCTCTTTTCGAACAAGGATGTCTCATCCGTTGGTCAAAGCTTCTCACGTGTCGAAGGCAGCGGATACACAAGAGCACACGATTCAACCCTGCCGATTCTTTGCTTGTTATCTCTATAAAAATCAACCTGGGGCAATAACATATTACACCAACAATTAACTCTACTTGGGTTTGAATCTGCGGCCTAAGGAACCTCGCTGCAGGTATGCACTTCTTTTCGATCATCCTGTTGCCAAATTTAGCGATCCTTAAGTGAGCTTCATTAATTTCTTAATAATATTAAGGTGATTAATATGCTATAGCTTTAGGTTAGTTTGAATGAGTAATTTAAATTGAGCACTGTTTTCAGGTGGGTTCAGTACCATATGGAGCCATGCAGCTCCCCAGGAAAGAATAAACATGTAAGATTCACAAGGAATTGCCAACGACTGGGTTAGTGGATTCCATGCTATGCTTGCCAGGTGAGTAGTCTTTTGCAGATTAGCCTTTGTTTCGTTGTCTGTTCGACCTTGAACACATGGATATGGTTAGGACTATTCATTAATTAAAATTAAACCCTGATTAGCTCAGAATTTCTTTGCTCTCCAACACGATGCAGCAAAAACAGATCGATTAACTATTACCATAAATATAACTACGCTATGTAAAATTAAAATTCCGTGATCATGAAGTAATAGTCTAACAAATTACTAAACAGGATTTGGATCCATATATATAGGAAACACGCATAAAAGCTGTACCTTTAATTAGATTTGGTTTTCAGGTCCTCCAATTAATCTGATCCCCTCGATAAATCCAAAGAAGTGCTTTTATATGCAATGATACGATGTACTATTTTCTATGTTAGGTGTAAGCTTTGAGTGGATAATATAAAACCAACCTTGTGGTTAATTTCTTTTTCTTTTTTTCATAATTAAAGCTTTCTTTATGACTTTCAGCTGGGCATATATATATATATATATATATATATGATCTGAAAAGGAAATCTGACCCGTAGGAAGTGGAATCGACCTTCAGTAGATGGTGAATGTCTAAAAAGTTTGAAACTAAAGTTTGAAAAATATCAGGATGGGCACGTAGATATATATCCAATGATAGGATGTGCTTTAAACTAAAGTTTGAAAAATATCAGGAGTTAAAGGACAATAATTAATAACAAAGGTCTTGGGAAGTGCGATTACATGTGAGGTGCGAGAAAGTCTTATAGATCTAGGTAAATATTGAAGTTTATGTATCAGGAAAAATAAAGTAAGTTCTTTCGATACACTTATTTCCACAAATTCAAAGAAACTGCATTAGAGCTGACTTACGATGTATAGTAGCCTTGAAAAAAATTATAAACATGGCTTTTTAAAATATTTAATTTTTTTTTAATTTTTAATGTACATCATCAAGTGAGATATTGGACAATTTTTATTTCATATATGAGACATTTTGTTAATTAAATAGTAGCGATTTTTATTTTATAAAATATAGTTGATAAATATATTTTATTTATTTAATAAGGGTCTTGAAACATTGCTAAAGTTGTTTAACTTGTTTTTCGGCCTTGATTTTGCTCCTGGAAATTGGTTAAGATAGACCAGGGTTGGTGAGTTTTCTCATTTCTTGGACTTTTGAGGTTTCTTGAAAAAAATTTCAACAAATATTAAACTTGATATGAAATAAGTCTATTTGTATTTTATTTAAAATGCTTATATTTCATGTCATTTTAAATAAATATAAGGGTTTTTATAACAAAAAAATTTATATAACAAAAATAATTTCTAAATTGAGGGAAAATAGTCAAAATTGCTAATTCAATTTTTTATAATAATTTTAAACAATATAATTGAATTCAATTATATAGTTTAGTATTTTGTTCCAAACATAAAAATTTAAATCAGATCTGATGAATTTATCATCTAGATGTTATATATGTCCATTTATGGAAATACAAAGATAATTTTTAGGAACAAAACCAAAATTTAAAGAAATGATAATGAACTTCTTCTTATCAAATACGTGCTAGAAAAAAAAAAATCTATTTGTAACGTGAAATATTTTGAAAATTCTATTTGCAAATCTTCTTCTTCTTATTATTATTATTATAAAATAGGCTATCTTGAACATAACATGATATATATTTTTTTCCTGATAAACTTTTATATTAAATATGTGCAAATTTTTTTTTCAAAAAATGATAAACAGTTGATAAAAAAATAATGAAAATATCATAGTTTTTCGAATAAGATTTTCAATGAGAAGGGTTGAGGATAAATGTTTTTAAATTAAAAAAATCAAACTAACAAAATCAAATTAACAAAATATCATGCCCTAACAAACCACAATATATATATATATATATATATTTGTAATTTTTTATTTATATTTTTTTAAATTATTATACAAATACTAAGAAAACAGTATTTCACTATAGTAATTGAAACATTATTCTATTGTTTTGCTATATTAAAAACTAACTTGAGATATTACATGTTTTTATTAACGCATAGCATCAACGTTTTAATTTATGGTTATATTTTTTATTAAATATAAAAAAACATATTAATAACACTTATATATTATTTTTTTGTATTAGAAAAAAATTATTTGACTTATAACGAAACGAGTTGAATAGACAAGCTAACACTTTGTTTTTGTTTTTTTGTATTTATTGGCACATATAGTTCTTAATATATTTAATTAAATGCATGCATAATATTTTTAATTTTTAATTAAAATATTTATTTAAAAAACACATTTTAAAAACTTGCATATTTATTTATTTTTATAAAAAATATTATCAAATCAGCGATAAAACACTAGTGAAATAACTAATTTTTACTTGAACAAAAGAAGAGTTCTATTCTTTTATGTACAAGGGACAAATTATTTGAAAATCACGTAAGATTTAGATTTTTTATTGTACTGCATAAAAATTTTGGGTTGTTTTGAATTTCTTTTTATGTCTAGTACTAAGATTTTGAAGGAGTATATAGTAAATTTAAATAAAGACAAAATAGCTTAAAGGACACAAGGAAGTTTTAAATCCTATCTTTGAAATTGAAGTTATTACAGATGGTGTTATTTTGTTTTGCCATTCTATTATGGTTATAGATAAACATAAAAAAAAAATATACCTTTTGTAGTAGTGGCATGCATGCATTCATGAGGTTATAAACCTTAAAAAAGACCTTAGACAATTTTTAGCATTTCTTTTTCTCACGAGTTTCTTGATCATTAAGTTATAAATTTGAATGAGAAAAACTACAAGTTATCTAACAATGTGACTTATCTTGTTAATTTTATTTTTTTCTTTTTGAGAGAAACATGGTTGTTAACATTTGCAAGAACAACACAATATGGGAAAAGTTTTGGGAATTGGTTCGTATAAAAAGGCAAAGTAAAAGCAAACTAATTTTTATCCAAAAGAACAATTAAGAATATAAGTGTAGTTGTTTATTAAAATATTTTTTATTTAAAAATATATTAAAATTAGATTTTTTTTATTTTTTAAAAATTATCTTTTATATTAGTGGATCAAAATGATCTAAAAATATTAAAAAATTATTAATTTAAAATAAAAAAAATAAATTTTTTAAAAATATTTTTAAAATACAAAAACAAATAAACATAGCCTAAAAATGATAAATCGATAGTTATACAAGTTTAATAACCTTAAGGTCGAACACATGACGAATGGAGGGCACAAGCAAAGGACTACTTATTTGGCATGTGTTTGCATGGAATTTAACGCCCTATTTAAGTTTTGAAGGCTTCTCCATTGCAACTAATTCAAAGGCCTGAAGCAACAGAAATCGTCTTCGAGCCAAGACACTTGAAGGCTTCTCCACTGAATAATTCTCAGTTAATTTGTGAAGTTTCGATCAAGAGAAAATCTTAGCGAAAAGATGGAAGACCAAGACGCTGGAAGATGAGATCTCTGTCATGTTTCCTTTCATCTTATATGAACTTCTTTGTGTCCGAGATTACTTTATTATGTTCTAAAACTATAATGTTATTAAATATACAAAAATTTTTGTGTTTAAATGTTTTTAAAAAATTAAATTAAAATTAATCTAATTAACTTAGTAGAAGAACTCGCATTTCAAGTGACTTAATCAAAAATTATTTTGATATTTTAAAAAATATTTTTTTAATAACATTGTTTTAATATTAAAATAATTTAATTTTAAATTGACATGGATTAATCATCCAACCAATAATCTAAGTCTTGGAGTGGGTGATGAGAGGAGCTGTTGTTAGCAACTCTGTGAAAAAAGCATTAGCTAATAATTTATCTCTTATGATCCATACGACCATTGATGGTTTCCGAAGTGGTTAAGGGCCACAATCTTTTTTTTCTAATATGATAATTAAATTGATATCAAACGCCATCTTTATGATTCATAGCATCTTCCTTGGGAAGGTCCACTTCTTACCATGACAGCACGGGCGCACCATTTATGATCTCCCCTCGAGGAAGGTCTTCCTCCGGTGGAATTGGTTTGTATGATTCTTATTTTAATGTCTTGAACATCATTCTTCAGAGGAGTTTTCTTGATGCATACGAAGGCAAAATGAGCAACCAAATGTCATACATATGAGAACGAAGGAAATGTGTAAGGTTGGAAGGGAAGAGTGTGTCTAGTTCTCACAAGAGGACTTGGTGCACTAGCGAAACTAGAGTATTTTAAATAAGGGGATAAATAATTAATAAATATTATATTATGTAAATATATATTAAAAATCAATTTAAAACAAACATACTCATGTAAAGCAAAATTAATTTAATAATACTTTTAAAATAAAAAAAAAATTATTTTTTTTTTGAATTTTTATAATAAAAAATTCAGTTAAATTATATAATAATTATAAATTTTTCATATAAAATTCATAATCAAATACATATTAATTTATTAAAATTCAAATCACATCTCATTATCATATATTATGCTGTACATAATGCATGAATATGGATTATAATTGATAGTCTAAATTTATTATGACAAATCATTTTTAAAAACCAAAAAATATTCTTTTCTTTTCTTTTTTAAGAAAAATACCAACTTGCATTGAATAAAATCAAGCTTGTACGCACGTGTTAATTTTTCTCCAGCAAAACACAAATTTTTTTCACGAAAACCAAAGAAATGAAAAAATAAATAAAATATGAATTATTCAATCATCTATCATGATTATTTTATAGGAAGGCTCAAGGAAATTAACATCATAAAAAGAACCAATCTCAAGCTAAAACAATTTTTATTCTACAAATATCTATTTTTACTTACCGATAACAATTAAATTATTTATTTGTTTATCTCATGGAAAAATTTAATTCCATACCGTAACCAATTCAATTAGAAATTATATAACCTTTAATTCAAAACAATTAAATCTATGATTATTTTTAAAAAAAAATTCAAAACAATAATAACAAAATTAAAGGGACAATTGCTCTCTTTTACTTTTATATGGCTCCGTCACTAACTTGGTGTGCTAAATGGGAATAAGAGATGGTGAAAATTCACCATGTATCATTTTTCAATGAATAAATAAGCTTGTTTTAAAGTTTTCTTGTTAAATTTAAGGACTTGTATTCTAAAAACTCATATTCAAATTCAAATAGTAATATTAAGCAATTTTATGTCTTGATACTTCTTTTTTTTTTCCCAATGAACAATTGAAGTTATATTTTTGTTACATTAACTAATATACTACTAAAGATTTTCTTAAAATGACAATCTTGATATAAAGCAATGGTATAATATATTGAAAACCCCAACCTATTAAGTTACCCATTCAGTTAGGAATCTTAGATACTAAATAGAAATCCTTGATCAGGAATGATTTGTGTTAGATTAGTTTATTAGAATTCTTATTTAACTACATAGTCAGATTTTTAATTGGATTAAAATAGCTAGAGGTGCAATTTTTATATAAATATAAAGACTAATGCATTCAAAATTTAAGTATATTGAAGTGTGTGTTTATAAAAGTGATTAATCAATAAAGCTTAGGAGGTTCATCTAAATGCTTATGTGTTTTATTTTTAACAATTGATATTGAAGAAAAAAAGTCATTCATTTCAATATTTGTGGGCTAATAAATCCATTGTCTGATGAATGTCAAAGATAATAATCACTTTTATTGATGATTATAGTTAAAAGATTTAAGTTTATTTTTTACAAGAAAAATCTGAAGTTTTTGAAGCCTTTAAGAGATATAAAGTAGTTGTTAAGAATGAAACTAACTTTCTAATAAAAGTTCTTCGAACGAATAATGATAAAATATATAACTCGTATGAATTTGCAAATTTTTATAAAATACATGGAATTAAAAAGCAATTTATTGTAACTTATATACCTCAATAAAATAGAGTTTATAAAAAAAAAATATACTATTATGGATATGGTGAGAAGTATTTTGACAAGAAGTGGCCTCCCAAAGGATTTTTGGCTTTAAATAATAAATTGAAAGATTTATATTTTGAATAGAAATCCTAAACTTTTTGTTCAAGATAAGACGTCAAAAAAATCTTGGAGTGGACAAAGACCGGCAATTAATCATCTTAGAATTTTTAGATGCCTAGCCTATACCCATATTCCAATTCCAAAGAAAAAAAAGCTTAATGACAAAAGAAAAAAATGAATTTTTCTTGGTAACAGTGGTCATTCAAAAGCTTATAAACTATATAATCTTATCACCAAAAAAATTATTATTAGTTGAAATGTTACTTTTTACGTAGCTAAATTTTGAACATGAAGTAATAATGTTGAGTATCTCAAGTGAGTTTAGTTTGAAATCAAATAAGAATCATGAAGGGAAAAAAAGGTTAATGGTACTCTTATCTAGCAAATTATAAGGGCTTTAATATATTTAACAACAATAAAGCCAAATATAATGTCTTCAGTAAGCCTTATAAATAGATACATAAAGAATCCAATATAATTTTATCTTTTGACTGCTAAAAGAATACTTCAGTCCATGAAATGTTCTATAGAGTTTAGGTTATTCTAGAAAAAACAGAACAATCAAATTCTATTAGGTTTACTAATAATGACTACACAGGAGATTAATATGATAGAAAAAGCATTTTGAGTATGTTTTTAAACTCGGTCTTGGAGTTATTTCATTGTCTTTAAAGAAGCAATCAATTTTCATTTTAGTTGAATAAAATTCTTAAAGAAATTAATTTCAAGAGATAAGGTCGTATAGTATTTTTTTTTATTACAATAACTCAACAATTAAACTCTCTAAAAATCCAATTCTACATGGTAAAAGCAAACATATTAATATGAAGTTTTATTTTTTAAAAGATCTCATAAAAATAGAACTATTAAGATTATTCATTATAAAAGTAAAAATTAAATCGTTGATTTATTCATAAAATCTCTTAAATTCAAATAGTTTATAAAGCTTGTGAGATTACTTGGTGTTTGCATTTGGTGTTTGCATTAAGAATTTTGGTCTAAGTAAAAAATCTTGATAAAAAATAATTTGTGTTGGATTAATTTATTAAAATCTTTAATTAATTAGATAGTTAGATTAGAATACCTAGAGGTACAATTTTTCTATAAATATAAACGCTAATGTATTCAAAAGCACTAAAAAATTAAGCATATTAAAGTATATTTATAAAAGTAATTAACGAGAGATTCATCCAAATATTTATTTATTTCATTTTAAACAGGGATATTTTTTATAAAAAATTGGATTTTGTGCTTAAATATCTTCTTGTTTATCATAACTGCTTCTTAACAACAATAAAAAGGTAAATTTTGGCAAACCAAAGAAAATAGTAATGCTCTTAATCTCTAATTTTAAGTTAAAAAAATTTACCTTTTCATATAAATGGCATGACTCAATATGTTAACTAAACGCTATTATTATCAAATTTAAGATTTTCTGGTAAACCAAAATTAATAACACTTCTGATCGCAACATCAATTTGTTTCTTGTATTAATTTCTCAATATTTTTATTTATAGGCCTACTTTTTTTTTCTTTTATGGAGGAGTACTTTTTTTTCTAGAGAATTTTATAAAATTATTGAATCTTAAATCTCATTATATATTTATAAAATATTATATTAATTTTTATACATGTTAATTAACTTGCATTAAACATATATTTGTAAAATAGATATTAAAAACACGGACGTGTTTAAATATATTATCTTTCTAATTTATGCGTATTTTTCAAAGCTTTTATTAAATTATGTTAGAATGTAAAAAATCCGTACAAAGCGTGGCAAGCCCGGGGAAGTTGCCAGGTCAATCATTAGCCTGATTTTTCAAAAGCAAACGTGTCAGAACCTGTGCTCTCTCTTTTTCTTGAAAAATGAAAAAATATCACTCCAGTAGCCATCTCATCATCACCGTCCAAAACAAATCAACAGAGAACACGAGAAGCCTCCAAGCCCAAAAAAATCCAGGATTGTAGCTAGTAATATCTTTGTTCCTGAACTTTCCATACTCAAGATATTTTTCATTGCCAGCCTTCTCGAACATTCCATATCACGTAATTTGATACTTTCTAGTACTACAATCTTATTCCAATTTTCTATGTATATATAAGTGTTCGAACATCAATTCTCATGAAGTCACCATCTTGTTACAAATACAAGCCCAACGCTCCCAAGACTACGGTAAAGTGGAATACGTTCTGAGAGCTTGGCTGGCTAGCTTACAAGTTTTGATGGGGGCTGATCAGCAGCAAGGGTTACCGTCTTATTACAGCATTCTTGGTGTTAGTTCTGAGTCTTCTATTAATGAAATAAAGTGTGCTTATCGCAAGCTTGCTATGGTGTGTGTCAATTGATTTTGGTTTAATATTTCTTTTGAAGTTGCGTGGTATATTACTTATGGGTGGTTGTTTGTTGGTGCAGCAATGGCATCCTGATAGGTTGACAAGAACACCTTCGCTTTTGGGTGAAGCCAAACGTAAATTCCAGCAAATTCAAGAAGCCTATGCGGGTAACTAATTAAACTTATCTGAAAGCAGCTGTCTACTGAATGCTTTTGTGAGAAGTTTTGTTTCCTTGAATCGTTAATTATTTGATGCTTCGTTTTGACAGTGTTATCCGATCATAGAAAAAGAACAATGTATGATGCAGGATTATATGGCCCTGAAGACCAAGAAGATGAGGTAGGTGATGGGCGTCAATTGAATTTCGTTTCTAGTTTTAATCCACTGCATTAATTCAACAATGCGTTTTCCTTTCTCATTAACGCTCGCATCGGCTGATTATTGTTTGGTTGCTTGTGTCTGTCAGGGCCTTTCTGATTTTGTGCAAGAAATATTGAATCTCATGGCCCAGGATAAGAGACAGGTATGAATTTGATCTATGATTTTTTTTCTATACTACTCATTGAGTTTCCCAATTTGTAAATTTATAGTTTCTCTGCTGAATCTTGTGATCAACCCATTGCAATGTAAAGTGCAAGTATATTTTAGAGCATTAAAAATCAGATCTTGGAATGAATCAGAAATCAATTTCTCCTTTTCCTTTCTTGTAATAAAAAATACTTCATCTTTGTAGAAAACAAAATTGGTTATGTTGCTGTAGAGCATTAATAGGAATCAGATCTTTAAATGAATCAGAAACCAATCCATTCTTTTTTGTTTTGTTATAAAAGTAAATCTATCTTTGTAGTGAACAAAATTGGTGCCTTGAGAAGCATCCTTCCTTTTGAGAGCAGGGAAAGTTATGAAAGTATTGGTTTTGGTTGTAGGAGAGAAAAAAATGGTGGATAAGAATTTTGCTTCTTATCATCATTACTAGAGTTCTAATATTATGGTGGAAGAGAATGTGGGGGGGAGTAGTTCGGAAATCTTCATGTCAAAAGCCACCGTCTAGGGACTGATGTCCCGCTGCTGGCACTTTGTGCTGTCTGGACAGGATGCTAAAACACCCAAGTTCTGAAGCATCCTTTCGCTAGGATTGAATTCGACATTCTAAAATTAGCTGACCCTTAATGACAGGGAAAAGGAATCTATATCATTTGGGTGTTGTGGAAATCTTGTTTGTGGCAATTTTTATGCCAATTTTTTTTCTGAAATGTATAGCTTGGTTGATCGGTATGCTTATCTTTTTAATACCATCTTCATGAATTGCGCACAGGACAAGAGTTACAGCATGGAGGAGCTGCAGGCAATGCTCTTGGAAATGGCTCAGGGATTTGAAACTTCATCGTGGTACTGTACACCCTCAATTCTTGAAGAACCTAGAAATTCAAAAAGGGCAAGGTGTGATGCAGATCCAATGATGGACAGGGGAAGTTCGCATTTCAGTCTTTCGGGCTGGGGAGTGTATGGTTGTGGCTAAGAGATCAACATTGTTTAGCTGAGAGCAGCACTGTTTCTTCTCAAATCGCAAACATTTTTCTGAGTTGTGGTGACAAGAATATATGCTCTTCAAATGACCATGCTGTTGCTTGCTTGAATTGTTGGACTGGTGCTTGGGGCTACTGGAGAAGTGGCTGGTGGAATGGTTTGGTTTCTTAATCAATCCTTTGCTTTCGTTGACAGCAGATGTATATATTTGTACCAG